>NW_008350402.1:1594313-1695310 GCF_000622305.1 Nannospalax galili
AGGTTTTTTTGTGTTTATTTTCTTGGTGAATAATTGCATGTATATTTTTGGCTTGTATATACCTAAAAACAACATGAATGAAATGTTTTATTTATTTGTTTTTGAATATTTTATTTTATGTGTATGAGTATATTACCTGAATGTAAGTGCAGTTGTGTTATACAATGCCTGTGGAGGTCAGAAGAGGGCGTTAATCACCATGTGGATGCTGGGAACTGAACCAGATCCTCTGCAAGAGCAGCCAGTGCTCTTAACCGCTGGGCAATCTCTCCAACCCCCATTTTTCTACTTTTACTACAGAATTAAATTTTTAAAAATTTATTTTATGTGTATGAGTGTTATGCTCGCATGTATTTAAGTGCACACTGTGTTGAGGACGGAAAAGGTGATAGATCCCCTGGAACTGGAGTTATAGACCATTGTTAGTGCCATGTGGATGCTGGGATTTGAACCCAGGTCTTTTGCAAGAACAGCCAGTACTCTTAACCATTGAGCCATCTCTCCATCTCCTACAGAATTAAATTTGATATGGATAGGAATAATGGTTCATGAGGAGCAATGTGAGTCTTCTACTGAGAGGCCTTTGAAGTTTTATAAAAATAATGCTTAAAATTTACAGTTGTGGATAACACACATTGAATAACCACACCTGGTTGTATGGGGCAGGGAAAAGTTCTAGCTTAGCCTTTTTTTTTTTTTTTTTTTTGTTTTTTTCTGTGATTAGCTGTAAATTATTTGGAGATATTCTGGTTTTTTCTTTATGAGAAGTCTTACCAGTCTTTGAACTTTAAAGAAAACTAGATCCTATGCCTGAGATTAAAGGCAGTGTGTCACCACTCCCAGTTTGGAAGCTGCTTCATACAGTGTTACAACCTATTAGCAGTAAGACCAAAAATAAGAAAAAAAAGATAAAGTACAGAAAAAAAAGACAAGAAAAAGTCAGAAAGCAGAAATTAATTTTTTAAGTATCCCAGGAAAAAACGGAGGCACAGTGAACAACTATGTGCTGAGCACTCACTCTGCAGGTCTGACTTCTCATCGGTAAGTATGGAATCTGGGCCCAGAATCTCTGAGATAAATCTCCGAGATAAATGGTGTTTCCATGCACCAAAAACCAAATATGAAAGAAAACAACTTTGTTTCTCCAAAGTCCCCAGACAAAAATCAACCATGGGAGATATTTTCTTTACAATTCTAGTATCTTTCAAAAACTCCTTACGTTTCTACCCACATTACTGAGGGTACATGTGAGAAATTCTCAATAACAGATGCTTCAAATAACAAAAGAAAAAGTTTAAAATTAAATTTTGTACACAGAAATATATGTGAGATATCTTTCAGAACTGTAAACAGTTCATGCCCCCTGGGAATATACACTAACCTCTTCTTCAGAAAAGAGTATTTATAATACATGTGCAGTATGCACTAGTGAGGCCTACTATGCAGGGTTTAAAGCTGGATTTTTCAACAAGACTCCTGAGATTAAATACACATGAATTAAGGATGTTTAATCCAACTCAAGATACCTTCTTTTCATATTTAAAACAGTTTCCCTTAAATAAGAAAAATACAAAATACAAGAGCTGCCCTTGAAAAGTAAAGCTTCTATAGGGTTAATATAAAGATTATTTTTAAAAAAACATTTAAACTCATGGTATTTTCTCTAACATTTTTAGGTATACTTATGTATTGTTACAGAAAACTGTATAAACTAAACAAAAATAATCCTCCTACTTATCATACATTTAAAAATATTTAGTAAACAACCCTGCTGAAACAGAATTAGCACTAACTACATAAAATAAAAAAATAAGTTTTTGTAGTGTGTGTAAACACAACATAAATATGTATATACACAGAAATAAAACAGTTAAACAGCCTCTACCTGGTTTTATGTACGCCCTTTCAGACATTGTTCCCCTAGAGCTTTGGCCTCTGTTGCTGTCTAACTTGAATTCACAAAACTCAATGGCTCATGGTTTTCAAAGCTTAGGGCAACGTTTGCAGAACAAAGTCGCTTTCTCTCTCTCTCCCTTTTTGGAGGGTACAAATATGGGGACCACAGGAACAGTTAAATTCATGGCATGGCTGGTCTACCACACAGTCGGGGGAATTCTTTAAATAGAGCCTGTCACTCTCTTGGCCCATCAATGGGATTTCCTTCTCGAACTGCTGATTCGTTCAGGTACACAACAGAGGAAATTTCAGTTAACCTTTGTTTCACCCCAGGGAAAAATCTGTCTGAAAGTATAAAATGAATAGATTAAAAAAAAAAATAAGCTGCTCAGCCACAAGGCTATTCTCCTAGTGTTCACTGCAGCTTAAGTTAAACAGTAAAGAGGGAGAGGGAGATGTTTCATCCCCAGTGGAAATGCACAATATACAACTTGGGAATCTAGTAGATCAGAGTTTATTTTGATGACTAAACCAAACCAACTGTCCTTTCTGTTAAATAAATTTGATTTTCCTTCTGATAATTGTGAGTCAAAATTTTCTTTTATCACTATAGTACTATAATGTAACCGAAGTGTCTGTAACCAAATTGCATCTTCATTCTTACACAAAAAAGTGACTCTTAGAAGTATATTCAAGTAAAACTGTTTGGTTAAACTTAAGCAGTAATGGGGTATCAGGAGGAAAAAAAAGAGCCAGCTAAATCAGAGTCCTGCTGTACTCTTCTCTACTATTCTTTTCAGACAAAAACTTCAAGGGAGGAGGGGCAGAGGAGGAACCCACTTCTGAAGCAATGGCCGTACTTGGAGAAGCTGTAGGTGACCTAGATGCGGGGAATCATGAGGCAAAGACAGAAACCAGGGAAAACAATGTAAATTTTGTTTTCCTGTGACACTAAGATAATTTAGACTATATACAATTATAAAAATCATGAATATAATTGAGATATGGTGAGTGGATACGCATTAGATACCTAATTCTACCAAATCATTCCTGAACTCCATGAAACAAAAATCACTGTGCTCCAATACCTTTATATACTTAACAATAATTACATTTACTGTAAGCAATTAGGGCGGCTCTCTAAATCAAGAGCAAGTCAATTTTTCCTCTAGACCAATGCCATTTTCATAAAAACAAAAGAGGATTCATGGCATTTTTGCTTAAATATTCTTACCAAAATTTGAACATTTTCTATTTTTAGTTGACATGCTGTACATTTATGGGAAAGTGTGATAACTTGATACCCATCTATAATGTGAATGATCGAATCAGAGTAATTACAACTTCTTTATGTTAGGAACCTCAACTCCTCTCTTCTAGTTATTTTGAGATATGGAAAATCATTGGAAACTAGTCATTTCAGAGTGCTATAGAACCCTATTTCTCCCACGTACCTGTGTTTGGGTACTTGTTACCTAACCTCTATTAATCCCTCCATCTCTGTCCTTCCTATCTACTATTTTACTCTACTTCTGAGGTCAACTTCTTTAGCATGTGTGCGTGTGTGTGTGTGTGCGCGCGAGAGAGAGAGAGAGAGAGAGAGAGAGAGAGAGAGAGAGAGAGAGAGAGCGAGCGCGAGCGCCTATAGAACCTGTCATTCTGTGTCTGGTATCTGGCTTATAACAATGTCCTGCAATTCTATCCACACTTCTGCAAATGACAGAATTTCCTTCTTCTTGTGGTCAGATAATTATCTAAAGTATATATAGAATATTTTTCCTTATCCATTCATCTGTTAATGTATATCTGGGTTAATTATCTTTTTTATTGTGAATATTGCTCCAGTAAACACAGAGTGCAGGTATTGGCCTGACAGACTTCTTCTGGAGATATAAAAAATATAATAGGGGGCTGGAGAGATGACTCTGGTTAAGAGCACCAACTGCTCTTGCAGAGGACCTGGATTTGGTTCCCAGCACCCATATGGCGGCTACGAACTGTCCTTAACTCCAGTTTCAGGGGAATCCGAAGCCCTCTTCTGACCTCTGACACACATACACATAAATTTAAAAATAATAAATAAAATATTTAAAAAATATAATATAAAATATATACATATTATTCTCAAGTAGTAGGACGGTTGGATTTTACAGTTAGCTCAACTTTTGTTTTTTTGAAGAGACTCCAGAACCTTCATAATGCTATCTAATAATATACACTCCTACCAGCAATACGTGAGTTCCCCTTTCTCCACAACCTCATCAGCATTTGTAATTTTGCGGGGTCTTTCTATACAGGAAAAGTTGTTTTTAAATAAGATGCCGAAAGTAAAGTCAACAAAAGCAATAGTATACAAAGGTGATTATATCAAACTAAGAAGCTTCTAAATAGCAAAAGAAATAAGAGAAAAACAATCAAATAAGAAAATATTCACAACTATTCATCTGATGGGATTAATATCCAGAATATGTAATACATGTAACAGCAAAAAACAAATAATCTAATTTAAAATGGACAAATGACATAAACATTCAGAAGATAATACACAAAGAGCTAAGAAATACATGGAAGAAATACTCAGCATCACTAATCATCAGGAAATGCAAATCAAAACTACAAGGAAATACCTGCTCAGCTCAGTCAGAATAGCTATTATCAAAAAGCCAAGGTTTTTCTTTTTAATTCTTTACAGCATTGGGGATTGAACCCAGGGTCTGTGTATGTTAGACAAGAGTTCAACCATGGGGCTGTACCTATTAGACTGGATCAAAGCCAACTTTTTGTTTTGTTTGATTTTTGTTTTCATTTAGACAGGTTCTTCCCGTAGCCCAAGCTGGTCTGGAATTCACTTTGTAGACCAGGCTGGCTTCAATCTCACAGAGATCTGCCTGCCTCAGCCTCCCCAGTGCAGGGATTAAAGGCATTTTGCCACCATGCCCAGATCAAAAGCCAACTTTCAAAACTTTTTAAATTCTGGTAATGTTTGTTAACCATTTAAATGTTCAATTCATATGTACTAAGTACATTCATACTGTCATGCAGCTGACACAGAATAGAATGACAGAGAAAATTAAGGGGCTATGAGAATGGAAAGAAGCCCCTCACGCCCACTCTTATCAAATTTGCATTTCTAACAAGATGAGAGTCAGAAAGTTCAACATAACTGATAAAAAAATAAAACCCTCTGTAAAATCTACCTACATAAAGACAATAACCCCTTTTCTGGGAGACATCTCAAACTAGAGTGTTAAAACAACTAATGCTGGCTGATGAAATGGCTCAGTGGGTAGAGGCACTTTCTGCCAAGCATGATAGATGACCCGAGTTTGATCCTTGGGACCCACATTAGAAGGAGAGAACCAACTCCCAAAAGTTGTCCTCTGACTTCCATATGCCATGGCACTTATGCTCACACATGCACATTAGCACCCCTAAGCTATTATGCAATTCCAAAATGAAAATGTATGTAACCTGTCAGCTTAAGTTTGACTCTTCTCTGTAAACTTGAGCAATGTGTCTCATAAACCACCTTACAGTTTCATTCACAGAAGGACATCTTTTTTTCTTCTTCTTTTTGGTAGCTTTCATTTAGATTCATTGTTTGCTAGGATTTTAAAAGTTAGGCTACTGATCCGCTTACTCTCCAAAGCACCACATAATGAAAAAGATGCATATGTTAAGGCACAGACCTAAACTCATATGTTAAGGCACAGACCTAAACTATCATTGAAAAGCCTTGACTAGAAAACAAAATGGTCAAAAGGTGAAGCTTGTTATGAAGACTTAAGGCACTATCTTAAGAGGCAAACCCCAGAGGGGGACACACCCCAACAAATGAAATCTCTCTCTCTCTCTCTCTCTCTCTCTCTCTCTCTCTCTCTCTCTCTCTCTCTCTCTCTCTCTGAATGCTAATGTGTATGTGGGTGCCTGTAGGTCAGAAGAGGGGGGTTGAATCTTTTGGAGCTGGAGTTACAGGCAATAAGCAACACACCTTCCAAAGCCACAAAATTATACACATAGCTATTGTTAAGACACGTTAAGCCTGATTTTCTATTAAAAAGTCTACCCATATTCCTTGATGTGTGTTTTATTTAATAAACCCCCAAATCAGCTTCATATTGACTAATTCTGAAAGTCTTTTTAGCAAGATCCTGCTCACCTGAGCAAAGGTCTTTGGAAAGAACTCCTCTGGCTCCCCCACTGGCAGCTGTGCCTCCCACTGTTAATGACAAGCGTCAATACCATTCATCTCCAGAACTGTTCTCACCTTGCAAAACTGAAATCCCATACTTAGATTAATTAGTATTTTATAAAGACAGACCTTGGATGGTCTATATTCTTTGCTACTGACTGGGCCCAAAAGTCCTGAGAGTGAAGATGATGTTAACATTACTTTTTATTCTGGCTTAAGTAATAATTTAAAAAAAGGGAGTCAGATGTGGTGCCACATGCCTTTAATCCAATACTCGGCAGGGAGAGGCAGGTGGTCTCTATGAGATGGAAGCCAGCCTAGTCTACAAAGTGAGTTCCAGACCAGCTGGAGCTACAGGGAGACTCTTTCTCAAAAAGATTCCCCCCTCCAAAAAAAAAAAGAGAAAAAAGAAAAGAAGGGAGGCGGGGAGAAGTTGGAACTTTGGGAACTTACACTATATACTGGAACTATACTCTGTTAATAGTGACAAAGTGCTTATCTTTAATTAAAAAGCAAGACTTTAAAAGTAGAGTGTTAAAAACTGTTTAGACTATTTGCATATTTTAATAACCAAAGGAGGTATGATTCAGCTCTTTTGTAATAGAGTCTCTGAGAATCCTTAGCCTAATAAATGAAACCTGCCAGGTAATTAGGTTAGTTACAGGAGTCTTTGGGGAAATAGTCATTAAATATGTACCTGCTGATGAGACTGTTCATAGCATTTCCTTCCCTTAGCACTTCTGAGACCTCAAAAATGTTCTCAGGATGGGGTGTGTAGCTCAATGGTAGAGTGCTTGCCTAGCATGTGTGGGGTGCTGGGTTCACTTCCCAGCACCACAGAAATAAAGAACTAAAAATAAAGCATTCATATACTATAAAATGGCACACTAAACAATGAAAATTAAAGATGCTATTCAAAATCAGACAAAGTAAGTCAATTATTTCTGGTAAAGGATGTACTTACAGACACATGGAAAATATTTTCTCAGTTTATCCTGAAAAAAAATCTGCTTAATGTACAAATTTGATGCTATACACAAAGGAGACACAGCTATATGGATTTTTAAATTGCTTTAACTATTGTTCTCCATAGAAACACAAAAGTTAAATCTTCTCTATTCCTAACTGGATTTATAATGGTAAATTCTCTGAAATGAACCAATTAAGAACATTTGTGAAGACTTATGTTTGATTCTCAGGGCTATAAAAACTTAAAACAAAAAAAAACTCCACTAAGAAAATACAAATAATTACCATATTAAAAAATAGTATAAAAGTATGCGAGTTAAGATTGGCTGTACTTTATAAAAGTGAGAAAAGATGCCATACTTAAGACTGAATAAATAAATCTAATTTAATGAGACGTAAGTAATAACACTCAGGTAGTATAGACCAGCATATTCAAACAAATAATATAAACTGAATATGAGTTTTAAAATACATCCCGAGATGGGACAGGAGTGGAGAGAGATGCAATCACTAAGTACAACAGAGAAGCTGGGGCTGGAGAGATGGCCCACTGGTTAAGAACAAGAAAACTGGGATTCAATTCCTAGCACCCACATGGAGGCTAACAACCATCCATAACTCCAGTTCCAGAGGAATCCGACGCCCTCTTCTGACCTCCACTGGCATTGCACAACATGGGTGCACTTACATACAGACAGGCAATACACTCATACACATAGAATAAAAATAAATATAAAAAAAAAAAAACCAAAGAAGCTGAAGTGTTGCTCAGAAATATCCACAAAGAACATGTATACTTATGCCAGGTTCTCAGATAAAAAATCACAGATAGCTGGGGCTGGAGAGATGGCTCAGCAGTTAAGGGCACTGAGCTCTCTTGCAGAGGACCTGGGTTCGATTCCCAGCACCCATATGGTGGCTACGAACTGTCCTTAACTCCAGTTCCAGGGGAATTTGAAGCCCTCTTCAGACCTCCGTGGCATTGTACAACATGGGTGCACTCACATACATGCAGACAATATACTCATATACATAAAATTAAAAAAAATTAAAAAATCACAGATAGCAAATGCTAACTCTCCAAATAAAAAGACATAATTTAGCTGGGCGTGGTGAAGCATGCCTTTAGTTTCAGAACTCAGGAGGCAGAGGCAGGTGGATCTCTGTAAGATTCAGGGCAGCCTGGTCTACATAGGAAGTTCCAGATCAGCCAGGGCCATGCAATGAGATCTTGCCTCAAGTGGTAATTTCAAGACCCATACCTTCTAAATATTGAATAAGAGATGAGAAAGACAGAGGGGAAAACCTATATTAAATGAAGAAAAAGAAATTTTATTTCTATACCATAGTTTCTTTTATTCAATTGTTCTTATATAATAATAAACGGTGAAAAATGATAGTAACTGAAGCAACTAATGAACTAAAGCAGTAATGAATCATAATTTGAGAAGAGTGAATTGCATGTCATCACTCTGTAAATTTTTTTGTACTTTAGGGCCTGTTGCAGGAACTATAACGTATCTTTCATTTTTTAAAGTCTAAGCTAATCTTTATTTGGCAGATTCTAGAATTCTGGGTTGATCAGCCTTCAAATCTTCCTTCACTTTTCCCTTTTCCCAGGCACTTTAAAGACACTCCAATACATCTGGACTCCACTGAATCTAATAAGAAGCCGGCTATCATTTTTACTGCTGTTCATTTATTTTAAAAAATATTTATTATTTATCAAATTTTATGTGTACTGCCTGCATGTGTTTAAGTGCACCCGGGTCATGCAGTGCCTGCAGAGGTCAGAAGAGGGCATCAGATCCCCTGAAAATAGAGTTATGGATGCTAGCCACCATGTGGGTGCTGGAAACTGAACCCGGATCCTTTGCAAGAGCAGCCAGTGCTCTTAAACCACTGACTGATCTCTCCAGTCCCCTACTTCTATGATTTTTTTCTCTTTATCTCTGGTTTTCAACAATTTGATTCTGAGTCTTTGGAATAGGTACAATTATATCTTTCACCAAATTTTTGCCCTTACTTCTTCTCTTTCTGGAACCCCAATGACACATATTAAGTCTTTTTATATTGTTCAATGGCTCACTGAGGCTCTACTCACTTATTATTTTTTTTCCAGATTGGGCAATTTCAAATTGGCTGACATTTTAAATCTGATATTAAGCTCATCAGTGAACTTTTATTTCTGACATGTATTTTAGCTCTAGAATGTCTAAACAGTTCTTTTACAATTTTATTTCTCCATGGAGATTTCATATTTATCATATGTGTATTTTATATCCTTGAATGAAGACATAATATTGGTTTTAAAATTCTTGTCTGCTAATTCCAACATTTTGGTCATCACAGAGTCAGTGTCTACTGTGTGTCTTTTCTTAAGCATGCATCACATTTTCCACTTTTTTGGGGGGGAGGGGTCTTTTTACTGAGACAGGGTCTCCTTGTAGCCCCAGCTGTCCTGGAACTCACTATGTAGACCAGGCTGGCCTCAAACTCACAAAGATCCGCCTGCCTCTGCCTCCCAAGTGCACCACCATGCCTGCATGTAAGTAAGTCCATCCATGTCATGCAATGCCTGCGGAGTAGAGAAGAGGCTGTCGGATCCCCTGGAACTGGAGTTATGGACAGTTGTTAGTTGCCATGTGGGTGCTGGGATTCAAACCTGTGTCTTCTGCAAGAACAGTGTTCTTAACCGATGAGCCATCTCTCCAGCCCCCATTTTCCACTTTCTAATGTATGTCTGGTAATTTTGAATTGTATTTCAGATCTTCTGAAAATATTTTGTAGAGACTATGGATTCTGTTATAATCCTCTCAAGAGTGTTGACATGGTATTATAGTCTTGTACAAAATCTTCCATTTTTCCCCTTAGCGTCAGCAGGCAGGATTGAGTCTATACTATTCAATGTTCTGGTGCTAGTCCTTTTCATAAGAATCACTGCATAAATTATTGTGGGATGAATAATGGAACAGGGGAAAATGAAAATCAATCAATAAGCATCAGAAAGTTCCATCAGAAAGTTCCAAGGAGCTGGAGATGGTACTTTGGGCTACAGTGATTAGCAATTTCTCATCATTTAAGTAACCTTGCTTTCTTCCTGGAGGCAAAGAGATCCATCCTTAGTTCAAAATGTGATGCATTATGTATAGGATTTAGAATTTTTTGAAAAAAATAGTACTTCTCGTTTTCTGGATAAGATACTCTAGTCATGATTTTTATTATTCAAGGATCTCATATTGACTGAATTCTTTTCATCAGAGAAATGTTACATTTTAGTTCTCTGGGCAAATTAATTATGGTTTACTATTTTAGGCCACCTTCTAAATTCCTAGGATAATTATATGAGATTCTAATTTCCAAAACATTCATTTGCAAATAGCTCATGAATACTACCCAATTTCCCAAAAGACATCATGAAAATGAGCACCCTAAATCATGAGGAAGGCAATTAACATCTATTGAGGAACTGCTAGGTGAACAGTTCTATAGTAAATGCTTTATCTTATTTAATCTTCTCAATTACTCTAGGACATGGATATTATTACCACCTACTTACAGATAAGTAAACTGAAGCTCAAAAGCTGGCCAAGGTCACACAGTAGGTTAAGTGTGGAATATGAATTGAAATTCACAAACTTTTTGCAAAAACTGAATCAACATATACTTCCCAACCTGTATTTTGATTTACTTTTGTTGGCATATTTTAATTGTAGAAAACAATGGGACAGGTTTATAGTGTCATTTGATCACACTCACGCACTCCCACACACCGCCCTGTCTTTACTGCCTTCCTGATTCCTCTGGTCTTCACCAGTAGCTCCTTATTTATTTTCATACTTTTGACTACGCTGAAATCAAGTTGCAATTTGCTTTCATCAAACAAAACAAAATATCATTAAGAGGGAAAAACAAGCCATAGAGAAGATATCACCCAATATATCAAGGACTCATGTCTAAAAGATGAGTTGTCCCTATAAGTTGTTAAGGTAGACACAAAACTAGTTAGAGTCCTAAGTAAACAGGCCCTTAACAAAAGATATTGATATAACCTATAAAAATAGAAAAGGTACTTTGCCCCGGCCTGCGGGGTCTGCAACGGGGTACCTGGATTGGGGAGTGGGGATGTGGATGAGGCAAGGGGCAAGAGAAATGGAGACAAGACAGTGCTCTGATCAAGTCTCGTTTATTGAAGCACAAGCATACAGTTAAATAAGGAATAAGAACAAGGAAGTACAGACTGGACTGAATCATACCAGCCAGACAGCAAAGACCCAGGTGCACTCCAAGGGGGGGATCCACTGAGAGCAAGGCAGTTACTGGAAAAGAAAACAAGACCGCAGGCAAAGGCCGCAGGGCTCCATCCCGTGCCTGCGAGAGTCTACTGATCAACAGAAAACAGGGCTATTTACAATAACTAGAGCAAGGCCGCGGGCTACCAGCCCCGGCTATGAGCCAAGGTTGTGGGCACTTTCCCATGCCCGCGGGAGGAGGGTGGACAGAATGGAAAGTCACCAGGTCAGGTCTGTCAGCAATTTTGAGAAATGGCTGAGCCTCCGGCTCCCAACAGTACTTGACTTAATTTAGTGATCTGGTAAATGAATACTAAAGCCACAATAAAGTACGAGTACCATCTACCAAAATAGACTTAAGAACACTAACTATTCCAAGTGCTGGTAAGAATGTGGATAATGGGAACCCTCATATACTGCAGGTTATAATAAAAATTGGCAAAACCACTTTTGAAAAAGCATTATCATAATGTACTAAAGTAGAGGCTAGGCATGAAAAGCAATTATCCTCAGCATACATCTAAAAGAAACAAAAACCACACATGTAAGCATTGCTACTAAAGCCAAAATGTCCAATTATATTAGAATGGTATAATCACACAATGAAATCCTACATCAATTGAAGTAGAAAAAAAAAACTATATTACACTTTATATAGGAATTCAGACACACACAAATTATCTATCCTGTTTTGATTCTACTTACAACGTATACCGTGGGGTTGGGAAGATGGTTCAGTGGATAAATCTCTTACCAAATGTGTGGACCAGAATTTGGACTCCTAACACTCAAGTAAAAGGCAGGCAGGCAGGGTGCCATTTGCACTGGGGAGGTAGAGACATGGGATCTCCAAGGCAAGATGACCAGACTAGCTGGAATCAGTGAGCTGCTGGTTCTGTGAGAGATCCTGCCTCAGTAAATAAATTAGAGCAATTGAGGAAGACATACAACATCAACCATAGGCATGTGCACATGTGTAGCACTCCAATCTCTACCCACCATCCATCCATCCATCCATCCATCCATCCATCCATCCATCCATCCATCCATCCACCCACCCACCCACAAATCAAAAGCAGGGAAAATAAGACCATGTAGTTAAGGGTAAGCATCAGTGATAAAACCACACAGAAAATCAAAAGTATTATCACAAAAGTCAGGACTGTTTCTAGACTGTTTCTAGAGAGAAAAAACCCCACAGAGGTAACATTGTGTATTTTAGTTAATTACAAGCTGTTTGCTATAGAAACAATCATCAACTGATTTTAAATTTGAAATCATGCCCAGCCAATTAATAATTAGTATGAGTCCTAATAGTTAAGAAAGTATAGTCCAGGTGAGTGTAGCCCAAAAAACACTGCATTTGAGAACTCAAATATCACACTGGTGCCACTATAGAACAAAGGGAAAAGTTTATTCAAGAAATGGTGCTGGCACTATAGGAAATTAAAATAGATACTTAGTTCTCACAATATATGAAAGTACTTTCTTTTTTCTTTTCTTTTCTTTTTTTTTGTTTGAGACAGGATCTCCCAGTACAGCTGACCTGGAACTCTCTATGTAGACCAGGCTTGAACTCACAGAGATTTGCCTGCCTGTGTCTCCCAAGTGCTGGGATTAAAGGCATGTGCCACTATGCCCAGCATTACAAAGAGTAATTTCAAGTGGATTAAAAATCCTAAATATGGAAGGCAAATTTTTATTTTTATTTTTTTAAAATTTTATGTGTATGCATGTATGGCCTGCATGTAGGTAAGTATACCCGTGTCATGCAATGCCTGTGGAGGACAGAAGAGGCTGTCGGATCCCCTGGAACTGGAGTTATGGACAGTTGTTAGCTGCCATGTGGGTGCTGGGATTTGAACCCAGGTCTTCTGTAAGAACAACTAGTGTTCTTAACCACTGAGCCATCTCTCCAGCCCAGAAGGCAAATTTTAAAACAATCATGTAAAAACAAAACAAATATATATATAATGTAGAGATGGGAGTCTGGAGAGATAGTACAGTGGTTAAGAGCAGTGGCTGCTCTTGTAGAGGACCCAAGTTTGGTTTCCAGTACCCACAGTGTGGCTAACAACCATTCATAACTCCAGTTCCAGGGGATGTGATGCCCTCTTCTGACCTCTGCGTGCAGTGCACACATAGGTGTACTTACATGTATGCAGGCAATACACTCATACACATAAAATAAAAATACATAAAATATTAAAATATTTAAAAAATGTAGGCTGGAAGGGACTGGAGAGATGGCTCAGCAGTTACAATCACTGACTGCCCTTGCAGAGGACCAGTTCCCAGCACCTATGTGGCAGCTAACAACCATCTGTAATTCCAGTTCCAGAGGATCTGATGCCCTCTTCTGACCTCCATAGGTACTGCACACAAAGGGGCATTTACATACATATAGGCTCATACACTCATACACATAAAATAAAAAAATAATTCATTAATGGGGCTGGAAAGATGGCTCAGCAGTTAAGAACACTGGTTGTTCTTGCAGAAGACCCAGGTTTGAATCCCAGCACCCACATGGCAGCTAACAACTGTCCGTAAGTCCAGTCCCAGGGGATCCGATAGCCTCTTCTGACCTCTGTAGGCACTGCATGACACAGGTGCACTTACCTACATGCAGGCAATACACGCATACACATAAAATAAAAATAATAAAATTTAAAAAAATTCATTAAAATGTAGAGATGAGAAGTATTTTTAAAAGATACAGACTATAAAGAAAAGAGTGACATCTGTATTAAAACTTTGTAAATCAAGGGTAGGAGATTTGGCTGGGGGGGGGGGCAGCAATGCAATTGTGGTCAACCCTGGTGACCTGAGCAGGATCTCCAAAATCTATATGGTGGAGAGAACCTACTATGGCAAGCTGTCCTTTGATCGCTGAATGTGCATCACGGCACACTCACTGCCACTCCACACCCCAAATATATGTAATTTTAAAAAAGTTAGGTAGCTGGACATGGTGGGGCATGCCTTTAATCCCAGCACTCAGAAGCAGAGGCAGAGGCAGGCAGATCTCTGTGAGGTCTCTGTTCAAGGCCAGCCTGGTCTACATAGTAAGTTCCAGGCCAGCTGGGGCTACCAGGGAGACCCTGTCTCAAAAAGACAAAAAGAAAAAAGTTACATATCAAGACATCATTAAGAAATTAGTTATGGTTAGTAGTTTACATAAAATTATATCAATATAAGTATATGAGGTTGACAACTATCCTACTGTTATATACCTATGTTTTATTTATAGGAAATACACATTAAAACATTTATAGGTAGCTGCCCATGGTGGTACATGCCTTTCATGCCAGTACACTGGAGGTAGAGCAGAGACTGGTATATCTCTGAAAGTCTGTGTCCAGTCTGGTCTACATAGTGAGTTCCAGGCTAGCCAGGATAACATACTGAGATCATCTCAAACAAAAAACCAAACAAAAATAGTTACAGGTAAAGGACTATGCATATATCAAGCTGGGCGGATGGCTCAGTGAGTTAAAATGCTTGTTGTGGAGGATGTAGTGCTTGAGTTTGGATCCCCCAAAACCATGTAAAAGTGGAATGCAGTAGTAGAAGTGTCTGTAGGTAATCACGGCATGCCTCTATAGGGAGATGGAAGGCAGTGACAGGAGAATCTCCAGAAACTTGCAGGCTTATGAAGAGATGAAGAGGCCCTGTCTCAAACAAGGTGGAATGGTGAGGACTGATAGCAAAGGCTATCTTCTGACCTCCTAAGAACTGTGGCACATGCACACCTGCACCTACATGCATGAACACTCACATGCACACAAATCAATCAACCAATAAATATTTCTATTTATCACTAAGAAAAAAGACAACATATAGGAAAAATACACAAAGACATGACTGGCAATTAACAGAAATCTCTTTTTGTGTTCTGATGTACAGTAATTGCTAGGTGACCTTAGATGAAAGGCATGTTATCAGCTGTGTCTAGTAACATGGAAGCTTCTTAGTGTATTTTTTGTTGAACTAAGAAATATCGGACAGTGCTGAATTTTCCTAATTGCATTTATCTTATCCCCACTGAATGGAAATCTCATATATTCTCCAAATTCAAATCTGATAGCACTAGACTTCTGTTTGAAAGGCCATAATAAAGCAGAAGGCCCTTACACTTCCAGCAATTGATAATGTCTTTATCTTATACAATGTTTAATAAAGATGATATTTTAAGTTAAAGGGGGAAGCTATCTTTAACTGTAAAACAGAAGTGATCCACAGAAAACAAGACTAACCTCCATAAGTTTTTGTTTTTGTTTTTTTTGTTTTTGGTCTTTTTGAGACAGGGTCTCCCTGCAGCCCCAGCTGGCCTGGATTCACTATGGAGACCAGGCTGGCCTCGAACTCGAAGAGATCGGCCTGCCTCTGCCTCTCGAGTGCTGGGATTAAAGTCGTGCGCCACCATGCCTGACTAAGGATAAGTATTTTTAACACAAGATATGCATTTCTTAGCACAATACCCACAATATAATGAATTATCAATATTTATTAAATGTTCATGTATAGTACCATGTTTACCCACTAATAAGCAAAGTCTACTTAACATGCATAGACTTGATTATAACTTAATGTTATTGTTAAGAGAAATGTATTTCACTTTATGTAATTGAGCAAGGATATTCTGTATTATAGAACATCAACAGCCAAATCATCCTATGAAAGGCCAGACAGTGCATAGTTTAACCTTTATGGGTAATATAATCCCTGTTTCCAGTCTGCCATTATAAGAAAAAACAGCCATAAATAATATGTAACAAGTGGTGTGGTTATGTTTCAATAAAACTTTATTTATAAAAACAAAACAAAAAAACGAAAAAGAAGAGAAAAAAGACAACATATAGGAAAAATACACAAAGATATGACTGGCAATTAACAGAAAAAGATGCAAGAATCATGTGTGAATAACACTAGATATGATCCAAAATTTATTTAGCTTTTTGAGAGAGAGATTATTTTATCCTAGGCTGGCCTCAAACTTGCTATATAGCCAAGGATGACTTTGGATTCTAATCTTTCTCCACCTCCTAGTGCTGGGATTAAAGGAGAGTTTACCACACCTAGTTTATAAGGTCATAAGGATCGAACACAGGGCTTCATGCATGCTAGGCAAGCACTTTACCAATTGAACTACATTCCGAGCCTCAAATTTTGGCAAAACTGAGCAGGAAGTACATAAACAGGAACTCATATATTAATTCCTGTTAGATAATAAAATCTAGTGATCCTAATTCTACTAGCCACATATTCTAAAGGCAGAAACCAACAGACTTTTTCTTAAAGGGCCAGGCAGTAAACATTTTAGGCTGGTGTACTATTAAGGTCTCTGTTGCTAGTTATTCCACTCTGCCACTGTTGGATGAAAGTAGTCACAGAAAATACATCTACAAATGGGTATAGCTCTTTTTGAGACAGGGTCTTCCTGTAGCCTCAGCTGACCTGGAACTCACTTTGTAGACCAGGCTGGCCTTGAACTCACAGAGATCTGCCTGCCTCTGCCTCCCAAGTGCTGGGATTACAGGCATGCACCACCATGCCTGGCTTACTAAAGGTTTACTGAAAAAAACAGGGATAATCGCCTGTGAGCCATAGTCTACCAAGCTTTGGTCTAGAGAAACCCTCATATATGTCATCAAAAGACATATACAAGAATACTCATGGTAGTTTTGTTTATAACTGCAAAACCTAACAATCTAAGTCTATCAAGGATCGAATGGATTTAATGACAGTAGGGGGGTGTCACACAATGGAATAAAGTTGTGTGCTGCTTAATGATGGAGAAATTTTGAGAAAGCTGTCATTAGGTGATTTCACTGTAGTGTGAACATTATAGAGTAAACTTATATAAACAGACTGCATAGGTCACTTGGTAGGGATATGATCATGAGGTGAGTGAGACTGCTGCCGGAATGATTTTTCTATATCACTGTAATATACAGCAGCTTAAAAAAATGAAACTAGGGCTGGTGAGATGGCTCAGCAGGTGAAAGGTGCTTGCTGCCAAGCCTGAGTTCAATTTCTAAACAGACATGGTTGGAGGAGAGAACTGACTTCCATGTTGTCCGCTCAACTCCACAAGCATGCTGCAGCAAACACACATACCAAAAATGAAAATAAAACGATGGAAGAAAAAAAAGAACAAATCTAGGGCTAAGGATGTAGCTCAGGTGGTAGAGTGCTTGTTGATCAAACAGTCTTGGGTTCCATCTCCAACACAACATAAGCTAGATGTGGTAGCCCACTCCTGCAATCCCAGCATTTGGCAGGTGGAGTCAGGGGGAATCACATGTTTAACAGCATTCTTGGCTATACAAAGTTAGATGCCAGTATGGGATGCAAGAGACTCTGCCTCAAAAAAACAAAAAGAAACTGCAATTACTAATAGTAACGTGAATGAGTCTCCCAAATGAGATGCAGACTGAAGATAGCTTCAGAAGAAATACTTAAGGCAGTGCTAATTTATATAATGTTTGAAAATATGCAAAATAATATGATTGTAATGCCCAAGAGTAAAGATAAATGTATTTGAGATAAGTTAAAAAACACAAAGCAAGCCAGGCATGGTGGTGCATGCCTGTAGTCCCAGTACTTGGGAGGCAGAAGCAGGCAGATCTCTGTGAGGTCAAGGCCAGCTGGGGCTACAAAGAGACCTTGTTTCAAAAGACAAAAACAAAACAAAACAAAAACCAAAACCAAAACAACAACAAAAAAACCCCAAAACCCAAAAGCAAAGAAGCATTTTTCCACATACAGGGTGGGGAGGAAAGGAGGAGTGAAATCTGACACAGCAGGCATGTGACTCAGGGTACTGCTAGGGCTCACTTCTTGCCTTCAGTTACAGTTACCCAGGTGTTCATAATTTTTCTTACATATCTTATGTATATATTAAATAAGTTTTAAACATTCACAGGGATGACATTCACAGAAATAGTAAACACAAAAGTTATACAATTTACAAGATAAGACTAAGTGACTCAGAAAGGATTAAAAAGTCTATCTGTTGGTTATATGAAAAATATAAGTCCTGTTAACTAGTTGAAACACCAGACTAAGCAGATCCTTATGAAAATCAAGGGATAAATCATAGGAATAAGCCCTGAAATGTCTGTCCCCTGCTCCCAGAATTTCTGAGAAAAGACCCACTTTCCCTCTGCATGTTTCCTGTATGCCTATACTTGCTCTTTTCAGTATTTTAGAAAACTTCAAACACACAAAAGATGAGAAAATGTTTCAAAAGATCGGCATCAATAATTACTGACTCATAGGCAATCTTATCATACCCATTATTCCTATTGCCATTCCCTGGATCATCACCTATCTCTGTAAAAATTTCAGTTTGTTGTCTCTAATAGTCAAAACACATTCAAACCTAACCATATGGTCCAATGTCATGCCATTAAAATTAAATCAGAACAATTAATACTCATCAGGATTGAAATAGCTATTACAGTTGTCTCACAAATATATAATTTTATAAGGTTATAAAAAGTTCCATTGAGCTTGGGCATGGTTGAGCATGCCTTTAATCCGAGCATTTGGGAGTCAGAGGCAGGCAGATCTTTGTGAATGCTGGAATTAAAGGTACACCCACCTCGCCAGCACTAGGTTACCTTTATTGATGAAGCTAGCAGCCACTGATAATTCTTTACACTGACTACTTCATCAGGAGTTATGAAATGCTGGTGTGCAGACCATTCTATTTTCATTCGTTAGCTTCAGGTCTTCCTGGAAGGGAAACTTCCTGTCTTTGAGGTATCTAATATCCTCCTAAATCTCTAACATACACAGCTCATACAATTGACACTATAGTATCTTAAAATTCAAGCTATATAGAAGGAGTTATTTCCCTTTCTGCAGAATGAAGTAGAAATGAAATCAATGGCTCTTTTAATATTGGGAACTACTTTGAGCGATAACTTCTTTAGAAAGGAGGTGGGGAGAGAAAATTATATGTAATTATATTTGTAAGCAAGTAAAATTCCTAAAGAGGTCTCTTCAGGGCTAAGATTTTATAAGTATGCAGTGTGTTTAAATATTTTTTAATGAAAATGTCAAGAATTGACCACTCTGATAATCTGGAGACATTAAACATTGTTATTATTTCAAGACCCAATCTTAAATTTTCTATAAAGGCAATGTACAAAATAAATATATGCAATCCTAAAAGTGAGGTTGGTAATTCAAAATTTCTAGTGGCTGGGATGGAGTGATGAATCAGTGAGTACAGTGCTTGCTGTACAAGCATGAGGACCTGAGCTAAGATCTAAGTATGGTGGTGGGCATCTGTAACCCCAGAGCTGGAGACTGATTCTGGGGGCTCACTGGTCAGTCAGTCTAGCTGAAATGGCAAGCTCCAGGCTCGATGAGAGATCTTGTCTCAACAAAACAACAACAACAACAACAACAACGTAGAGAAGTGACTAAGGAAGATACCCAGATGTCAACTTCTGGCCTCCAACTGTGTCTGCATGGGTGTGCTCATCCTCATATACATGTTCATCTTAGATGCATGTGCCACCATACCCAGAAAGATAAAAAACCTTCACATGGTCTACAGTGCCTGTCATTTCTTAGCTTTTTGGGTCTCATCTCACCCTTTCATATGCGAACTTCGGGATCTACTAGCCTTCCTTCAGGACAAACAAGCCATTTCTACCAGTAAGCCTGTCTACACGTCATTTCTTGGTCCCAAACACTCTTCATCTCACCATTTCAACTAGTTAATTTTTCACTTTTAGATTTAAGTTTAAACATCACCATTAAAATCCATGTTGTGAACTGAATGCCAGAAGTTACAGCGATACAATTTCATGACTAAGACAAGAGAATCAGTTTTGGAAACACTAAAAATCCTGTTGATTTTTTAAAATAATTAGTACAGGCCTCAAGAGGACACTCATGACTTCCTTTGCATGTTTTCTTGGTAATGCAGAAATAGTGAATGTCCTAGTTTGTTTCTCCATTGCTGTGACAAAACACTCTGACCACTACCAACTTGGGGAGGAAAGGGTTTATTATCTCCTAGGGTACAGTTCATCAGGGAACCCAAGGTAGGAACTCGGGGCAGGAACCTGGAGGCAGAGATGGAGCACAGACCATGGAAGAATGCTGCTTACTGGCTTGTTCCCTTGGCCCCTGCTCAGCTTACTTTCTTATGCAACACCAGCCCACCTGCTCAGGTGGGCACCATCCACAGTGGGCTGGGCCCTCCCACATCACTCAACAATCAAGATGCCCCACAGACATGGCCACAAGCCAGTCCTATAGAGGAAATTCCCCAATTGAGGCTCCCTCAACCCAGGTGTGTCAAGTTGATACTAAAGCTATCCAGCACAACTGACCCCTTGTCAACTTAACACACAAACACATCACTATTAAACCATAACCTTTCCAATTTTTATCCCCAAGATATGATGTTAACATTAATATAAGACAGTATAACCTTAAAAGTCTCACAGTCCTTAAAAAATCCAAACACTTAAAAGTCTACAGTCTCTTTTAAAAGTCTCTTAACTGGGACCTTGCTTGTGAAGCTTCAAAGGGAAGCAGAGACTATCTGGGCTGGTGTTGAAAGCATGAAGGGGTCACAGAAAGCACCTAAGGATTTGTAAAATCCAAAACAATTACTGTCTTATTTCAAAGGGAAGAATTGGGCACACCTAAGCAAAACCAAAGTTCAGCAAAGTAGCTCAAGGCTGGGCATCTGGGATTCACTCACGATCTTCTGGCTCCAAAGGGTTCTGGCAGCTCCCACTCTCTGACTCTGCCGTCCACACACACACAGCTTGTCTCAAAGACCCAGGCCAGCTCCATTCCACACCTACTGCTGTCTTTGGTGGTCATGCCATGGTCCTGACATCTCCAAAAAAGCTGGAGTCTTCACTGAAACTGAGGCTGCACTGGCTTCTTGGGGTGCCACACCTTAGATTCTCTCCATGACCCCTTCAATCCTGGGGTCGTCACAGCAACTGAAGCTGTACTTTCACCAACGGCTTTTCCTGGCCTCTTAGGGTGGTAAGCCTCAGCTGCTCTCTGTGACCCCGTCACGCTTTCAACACCAGAACCATGCAGGAGACTCTTACACATTACCAAGTCCTGCTTCCAGCTTGAGATGGAGGCTTGGGATCCCTCTGTGTGCTGACTGATGAAATCCCTCCCAGAAGATTTCACCACAGTGATGCTGGTTTCTTGTTACTTATAGCTGATTTTTCAGCCCCAGCTAACCGGCATCAATTGTCCCAGTAAAGCAAAGGTTTTACTTTAGGTTCTGGTCTCTTCTTAATCACAGCTGATCCTTCAGCCCCAGCCAACCAGAACCCACAGATTCTTAATTGACCCTTTTCAGAAAAACATATGCAGAATTTGGTAATTTCATTTCAATGAAGACAATTTAAAACCAGAAACCTGTAAAAAAGAACATGGCTAGAAATAACTGACAGTTTGGGGTTGACTGGACTGGGGATGTTGGGGATGGGGTAGACAACTTTTTTCATGGTCTTTACAAGGTCTCCTAGTTACTGTTCCTAGGAACATACAAGGTATGATTCAAACTGTATCGCTACCTACTTTTGTTTTTTTAACTGAAGACATGAGGATAATTGTAAAAGGGTTTAGTCTTATGTAGGGAGGGGAAAAAAAGTCATGTGATTCTTGTTCCTGCCTGCTGAAAGACTCTTGTCTCAAGAGTATTATCTGGGTAAGAGATTCATAATTGCTAAATGGATAGCTGCAGTTCTTACCAGGAGGAAGAACATCTGTTTTCTCTCCTGATGGGATACAGGTTTCCTAGGCTACCAAATTTATCCTCTACCCTCCACTGCCACATACATACATACATACACAAATGCAGAAACACAATCTTAAATGCAGAAGATGTAAATCAAAGCATGAGGTAACTCCTAAGTATTAGAAGAGGCTGGTCCTTATGCCTAAAGTGTCTGACTTTAAGCAACTCTTCCTGGGAAATTTTTCCTCTTTGGTGAGAGTCTAACTGCCAAGGGGAGGACTTGAGAAAATATCGTGCATTATAAAGGGCTTTTAATCAATATAAAGTGAGACCAAAATCTGGTTACTACTTCAAGTTTTTGGTACTACCTCTGTATTTATGAGGAAACACATCTAGAAATGTCAGGTAAAAAAACTGATGCAATGAAAACTAATAAATACAGACTTTTCTACCTTTTTTGCAGTCTGGAGTAAGTCAGGAAAGCAAGAGAAAAAAATTAATAAATCCTGCTTTGGTCTGCATGTATACACAATAGAAAATGAGGGCTTCATGAAATTACACAATCCCTTACTCTCTGCCAAAAATGTCAAATTAGAAATTTTCATCAATACACAAGTTTGACATGGAAATATAATTAGAGGATTGTAAAAAGTCAAGTCTCCTATTAAGTCTGGCTTAACGGTGATTTAAAAAAATAAAAAGTAATTTTATAAGTAATACTATTTTACAGTGTATACTATTTAATAGTTTTAAAATACTTTTAGTACTTTTTAAATTAATCTTCATAAATATTCTGTTTGAGAATTTTATAAAGAAAGAAGAAGGGCAAGAATGGCATGCAACTAGGCAGTGGCACAGGAGCGGCTCAAAATCAGATGTTGACACATTTTACTACTTTCATCACCACTGGCAGAGATTTGATTACTTCTAAGCTTTTGTGTAAGGCATACAATAAGCTAAGAAGTCTTTACCTCTTGTCACCAAGTTTAAGCAAGGTTTTTGTGAGTCATAAATCCTCACTAAGATAAACTAACACTGGTGGAGGGGGCAGCGGCACTGCCATCTCTGTTCTGAATAGTTCCTTTTCATAATTTTAATGTGAATTTTTCTAAGTTTAACTTATACTTTTAGTATTTTGCTTCACAAATAATCAAGTATTATTTAGGGTCTTAAAATTTCTCAGAACATAGCTAACTGACTGGGCTTTCTGTTTTAACTTGAAAGTCAGGGAAATAAACTAATTCAGAAAAAACAAATCCAAATATTCTAATAAATCTTTGGAATCATAATCTTCATCAAATGCAATTTGAAAGAGGTAAAAGAATTTTCCAAGTAGGGCCAAGGAGATGGCTCAGTAGGTAAAGGCACTTTTTGCCCAGCTCATCACCTGAGTTAGATCCCTACAACCCAAATGGTGGAAGAAGAGAAGCAACTCCCACAAGTTGTCCCCTGACCTTGACATGCACCTTGAGACTCTCTCTCTCCCTGCCCCTCTCTTCTTTCTCTGTGATAAAAAATAATTTTCCAAGTAAAAAATATTTACATAAAACTCCTGAAAGACAAAATGACTAATAAAAGATCTGAAGTTTACTAAAGCTTGGCCTGGAGGTATGCACCTTTAATCCCAGCACTCCAGAGGTGGAGGCAGGTGGATCTCTGTGAGTTCAAGGCCAGCCTGGTCTACATAGTGAGTTCCAGGCCAACTGGGGCTACAGGGAAACCCTGTCTCAAAAAGACAAAAAAAAACCCCAAAAAACAAAAAACAAAAAACAAAAACAAAAAAACCCCAAAAAACCCAAAACCAAAAAGATTTGAAGTTTTTTAGTCTCTGTATCTCAACAGTAGGATTTTTGTGAAGAAACATAATATCTTTTATTAGTAAATGATGAGATACTCTGAGTTGCTAAAACATATACGAACTTTAGAAATAATGTATGTCAAAGTTTTTTTTAATGAATCTTAAGGAAATATTCACCAATGACAAACTACAAATGTTACTAAAAAAGTATAATAAAAATTGATTTTTGTATTTTCTTTTCTTCCATTTCTAAAATATGAAAAACAGTAAGAGAACACAGATCTCTAGATAAATCAAGAAAAGTATGGATAACCTGCTATTTTCAATAAAGAAGTAAAATTCTAAAATGAATTCTTGTCATTCTGATATTTGGTAAGCATCCTAATTGGTACTAATACCATAGATCTATAGGGCCAGAGTATAAAAATATGCTTGGTCTTAAAAGAAGTAAGATGGGCTGGACAGATGGCTCAGTGGTTAAGAACACTGGCTCTTCTTGTAGAAGACCTGGGTTCTAATCCCAGTACCCACATGACAGCTAACAACTGTCTGTAACTCCAGTTCCAGGGGATCCAACAGCCTCTTCTGTCCTCCACGGGCACTGCACGACATGGGTGCACTTACCTACATGCAGGCAATACACACATAACACATAAAAATAATAAATAAAATATTAAAAAAGAAGATAATAATCTAGAGTTACAAAAGCAAAAACAACAACAAGAACTATTCATCAATTCACGTACATCGTGAAACTGAAAATGTTACACTCATCTTTAAGAAAATATGTAAGGAATATCTTCTAATAAAAACACCTTGGGTAACCCACCTTCATATAAGATCATTTTGAAAATCTTTATTTCCCCTAAAGGCATCAACATACTAAGGAACATCTTCCTAGTAAGCCTTCCAAAGTGGATAAACAAACTGGTACCAATAAGACTGAAGCAAAGGATACCAGGAATGCCAAGAGCAAGGCCAGAGGAAAGATGGCCCATTTTTGTTGTCAACAAGGTCTTTTCCAAGAGGTGATAAGGTGCTACAACAGAGTTTATATACTAGAATTGGAAATAAGATAATGTTGGTATGAAGAATTAAAACCCCTACTGACTTGGGCTATGGTTTGATTTCCACTGGGAGTTCTAGATGGCACAGATGACCAGGAGAGGGCAGCTCACCACTGCAGCTATAAGGGAACTCTTACAAATGAGAATCTTTCTTTGCCATCAAGGGATATTCTACTTAGACTTACTGTATTGGACTGGGGAAGATACTGCCATTAAAAATCCCAAGCCACCAACAAAATAATAATAGCACAAGTCATTACAACAAAAAGCTAATAAAAAGTATTTGTAATTTGTAAATTGGAACTCAAAAAAAAAAATGTGGAAGTTCCTGTCCCTCTCAGATAAATGTGAACATACAGAGCTAGCAATGATAGTCATTATGACCAATAATATATATTTACTATCTTTTCTTACTACAGTGCTCTTATTGCAAATAACTTCAGTTTAAATTTTCAGTTACCCAAACCTTTACCTTATCAAACGTACACAGTGAATGCAATTAAGTGTACTCTACCTCATACCAGTGGATTTGTGAGATTGGGAACACAACCTCCTTCTATTAATACTTTTCAAAGTTCTGTTTATAATCTATGTGCTGTTACTGTAAATTTAAAACTTTATTCTCAATGTTTTTGTACAAAATACATTACTTTTCTAATATTAGGAGATTAGAGAGGCTAGTATAATAAATCTGAGAACCCAGTTTAGTAATTTATCTTTTCTTTTTCAGATGGGGTCTCACTGTATGGCTCAAGGTTGGCCTGGAACGTGGAATCTTCCCAGCTCCACCTCTAGAATGCTGGGACTACAAGTGTGCACTACCATAACTGGCTAGCAACTTATCTATAACTTTCATCTCCTAAGAGCTCTGGTCCTTATTAACTAAATAATCAGGAGAAAAATTATTGAACTATAAGTCTCTTAATATTTATCTTCATCAGTAAATAACCTGCTAATTAGATGTCTACATTAAATAAAATTATAATACTAAGGAAACAAAAACAATAATGATTAAATACAACTAAAGGTTGTCTGTATAAAAACACAGTGATTATGTAAATATAGAATTGTATTTCCTTGTGAGTTTTTTGTTCGTTTTGAGACAGGGTTTCCCTGTAGCTCCAGCTGGCCTGAAGCTTGCTATGTAGACCAGGTGGTCCTCGATCTCAAGAGATCGACCTGCCTCTGCCTCTCCAGTGTGCCACCAAGCCCAGCTACTTGTGAGTTTTTAGTCTGAGATTTAAGGCAATACTTCCAATCCTTTTACATCATAGGGTTCAGAGATAAAAGTTTGTGAAACACATTGGGGTAAACTGATGAGGACATCTTCACATAGAGACAACCAGCTCAGGAGCCCTGAATGTTCAAAGCCCTGGCAGGTCACCCTTTGGACAGAAGTAATATCTTGCAGGTCAGGTGTCTGCATATGCATCAAGCAGTTGGTCTGGCTCAAATGTGTAGACCACACCAAAAAGACCAACCACCCCCCGCAAAAAAAACACCAACCAACCAACCAACCAAAAACCCCACTGCATATGGCAAAGCAAATACAGACTTACAATGAGAAATTAAATTTAAAGATCATAGCATTTGATAGACTATTTTTCATATTTAACTTTAGGTGAAATTAGGGGAGACAATTTTAAAATTATTTTTCTTTGAAATTGAAGATAGCATGACAGGATAAACAGATACTCTGGATGGCTTCCAAGTTATGACAGAAGTATTATTTAAATACCACTGTATAATTAAAACTCATCAAAAAGCTTTTTTTTTTTTTTTTTGCAATAGGGTCTCCCTGTACCCCTAGCTGGCCTGGATCTTGCTATGTAGACCAGGCTGGGATTAAAGGTGTGTGCTACCACACCCAGCTTCAAAAAGTATTTGTAAACATGCATTTGCTAGAAGTGATTGACATTAAATTATATTAATTAAAATCAAGTTGCCTAAAATATAAATTTTGATGCAAAAAATGAATTAGAGAACTCCTGATTAATCAAGTATCAGTGAAAAATGTTATTTACTGTACTATATAAAAGCATGATACCTCAAATTTTGTTTTTTGAACAAGGGCCCCATATTATCATTTTACTCCACAGCAACCCAAAAAGTATACAGCCAGCTCCAATTGTGGAAGCTAAATTCAATAGTTTCTTCTTCAATGCTTGGCTAGTGTCTCAGGAAACTCCTGGCCAGAGTCAACTTTAAACAGACATCCATGCCTTCGCAGTTTAGTTTCTGGCTGTATTTCTGGCACCTCTGTCTAGTCTAACTTCCACACTGTGATTACCAAACTTGGAAAACTTGCAACACTGATCTTGAAACCTAGGTTCTTAAGCACCTATCTTTCTTTTCTCTCCAATCTATAATTTGTTACCAAAATTTCCCAATAAACTCAGAATAAACGAACTACAGACTGATACTGAACCAGTTATTAAATCTTATAGAATCTGCAATCATCCTAAACAAGTCCCTAAAAACCTTCTATTAGAAAGAGATGTTTTAGCTCTTACATTATCTTGTATTACTTCATCTGACATTCATAAAACTCCTGTGAGTCAGGTAAAGAGGGACATTTTATAAAGAAAAAAATGCAGTCACAGAAATAAAAGTTCCCCCTTAAAGTCACAATTAAAATGAACTGCTCACTTATATGGAGAGGAGTTCTGATCAGATATCTTCCATTAGGCTGTGACAGCTGGTCTTCTGTGTCTACTAATTTGTAGTAATTTTCACTAAATTAGTTTCTCATCTAAGACCTTTCATAACTGACTAATGCCTAGAATATAAATTATAGCCTCCTAAAGCTTAAAATTTTAGGACCAGACATCACCTTCCTGCAAATTAGATTTTAATCTTTATTTAAACATGTCGTTTCCTATTACTCCTATTACTCTCTACTGTATGGTCACGTGAACAGAGCTCTCTGCTTTGCCAACCTACTAAATTTCCATCCATACCTCAAGATCTAACTCAAAGCATACTGCCCCAGGATTCCTTCATTATTCTCACCAAGAAATAATCATGTATTACTCTGAATGTTTATAGAATTTACACACACACACACACACACACACACACCACGCACCCTCCCCCCAAGTTGTTATAACATCTTATACCCCTGATCTTAGAAAGGAGGGTCCATGAAGATTCATATTCCTTAAGTCTCAGAATGAATCAATATCTCATTTAGCCTTTTAGCACACAGTTTCACCATTCATTCAAGTATTTATTATCTACTGGGTTCAGGCACCATACTAGTTCTGTAGAGGCACAGATATGAAACTCAGGAGTTCCCCATCAGCACATGCATATATATAGCTAGCTTCTCCTTCCCAAACCTCATTAAAATAAGACTAAATGGATGCAAAAAGTCAGATGCTCTCCAATAACTTCCCACTGCTCTAAGAAGCTAAGAGGTTATCTTTTCTTCACTTCTGTCAATGATTAGACTATTTCCTGGAAAGAATAAACAAAGATGGGTCTCCAGGTTGATGGACATCCAGTACTACATGGAGAAACAAAAGAACTAAGTCAATCAATAATGAATATATAACAGATTCTAAACATATACCGTAATGGATCCCCAGCCTCTTCGCTCTCTTGGCTCCCAGAACGTTGCCAATCAGGTTTTACCTTTTTTTTTTTAAAATATCTTTTTGAGACAGGGTCTCCCTGTAGCTCCAGCTGTCCTGGAACTCACTATGTAGATTAGGCTGGCCTCAAACTCACAAAGATCCTCCTGCCTCTGCCTCCCAAGTGCTGGGATTAAAGGCGTGCACCACCACGCCCAGCCCCTCTTTTAAGAAGATCCAAAATGCATTTTCTCTTTCCCAAGAACTCTAAATGGTCTAGAAGTCCTAAAGATACTTGAGGGGTTCCTTAGAAAAATCCCAGCACTCCTTTAATTCCAGCACTCAGGAGGCAGACAGACAGGTGGATCTCTGTGAGTTCAAGGTCAGCCTGGTCTACATAGAGTTCCAGCCAGTAGGGCTACACAGTTGAGACTCTGTCTCAGAAAAACAAAACCCAAAAACAAAATGGAACAACACCCCCCAAAACAAAACGAGAGAATCTATAGATGGCCTTTATTCTAGTGGTACATGCTAATTCTGGGTGGGTAAATGCTAAAACAGTAGCTATCTCTGTTATTTGCTACAGTCAGTAATCTCATCATTTGTGTAAAGGTTATTACTAGGACATAAACTACAAAAACATTTATCTTGTCTCATGCACCTTAGTTAACAGACCTTGATACAGTAGTTAATTATACTTAGTAGCTATTAAATAAGCTGAATCAAAAACACAAATCAAAAATTATAATCAGTTAAAAGTGCACAAACTTAATTTTTGATTACTGTACCTATCTTAATAGCGGATCCAGGTGCTAAGATATGAGAACATTTCTAAGCACAGGAAGTTTAGTTTATAATCAGTTAAAAGTGCACAAACTTAAACTAAACTTCCTATGCTTAGAAATGTTCTCATATCTTAGCACCTGGATCCACTATTAAAGATAGGTACAGCTGAGTGTAGTGGGACATACCTGCAAATCCCAGCACTTGGGAGGTAGATACAGGAGAATATCAAGTTCAAGACTAGCAGGGGGCCACATGGGACATTGTCTCAATTAAAAAAAGAAAGACATAGCTACAATACTCAGAATGGAAGCTGGTAAAGAGATGCAGCAGAGACTCTGTGGAATCCTTTCTGGAGATAGATACCAGTCTTTACCTCATTTCCAGTTTCGACTAGCAACATCAGGCCTCCCACATGAATGGTGTTCATCATCTCAATAATGCCAGAGAGAACAAGGGATAACCAGTGTACACAGCCTTAGATTTTTATCCATCCTAAGATGGTAGCAGAGGAATCATTATTTAGCTCACTGCCTAGCCTGATCTGGTATTTATTTGCCTGTCTACAACTTGTCAATGCTTCAGACTCAAAGTTCTCTTCCTCTTTTCGTTTCATTTGTCAAAAAAAAAAAAAAAAAAAAAAAAAAAAAAAAAAAACACCTTCTATACAAACTGGGATTCAGAGTCCCCTCTCTGAGAATTACTCACCTTCTGGGTGTTTCTCATGTCTAAGTGAAATATACTTAGAAATATACTTATTGAACTTCTGTTTTTCTCAATAATCTCTGATTATAGGTGTCCATCCCTACTAAGAACCTTTAAAGGGTGAAGAAAATACTATTTTTGGAGGCGGGAGAGATGGCTCAGTCAGCAAAGTATTTGGGGCAGAAGCATGAAGATCCCACATAAAATGCCAAGTGCTATGGAGGCAGAGAAAGGAGGATCTTGGGGCTTGTTAGTCAGCTGGTCTTACCAAACTAAACCAGTGAGCTCCAGGTTTAGTACGACACCCGGTTCAAAAAATAAGCTGAAGAGTGATAGAGGAAGACACTCGATGCCAACTTTTGGTACACATACAAAAAAACAAACCAAAACAAAGCAGAAAAAGGAAAGATTATTTTTCTTCCCTGACATGAAGATAATCTGATGCCTCAGCTGGAAAAGGAGTTAGATGCCTGTGAATATTGTTCTTTGATACTACACCAAACTAAACAAGTAGTAGTTTCCTAAAGATTCATGATACTGTAAAATCTGAAACTGATCTATTTTATACTTTGGATTGTTCACTTGTGAAAATAAAAGGAAAAAATGACAAAAACATGATAGAAAAAGCTTTTCAAAATCATGTCATGAGCTGGGCATGGTGGCAAATGCCTTTAATCCCAGCACTTGGGAGGCAGAGGAAGGCAGATCGCTGTGAGATATAGAGGCCAGCCTGGGATGGTCTACATGGCAAGTTCCAGGCCAGTTGGGGCTACTTAGTTAGACTCTGACTCAAAAACCAACCAACCAACACAAAAAACTGCTTCTTTGTGAAAGCCATAAGCCTTAATAAAAAGTCACTTTCTAGAGCTGAGCACGGAGGTGGCAATCGTTGTGAGATGGAAACCAGCCTGGTCTGCTAATTTCAACAGGTCAATTTTAAATATCTGTTGGAAGGAAATATGTATTAGATAGAAGAAAATAAAGACAAGAAAAGTGACATTCATAAGTTTAGAGCTTTACAGAGATCTTAAGACAACTCACTCCTGACTATTTAAGATTATGTGGTTGGCAGCTAGATGGTAAAACCCTACTGCTTAAGATACCATACACTGGTTGTAGGACCACAGAGAAGTAAAGCTAGAACTAAATGGGAAACTTTCTCTTTGCTGGCTAGCTTTTATAGTGCTGGGTGGTGCTGGAGGAGAAAAGAAATCAATTGTTTTACCTACTCCTGGACCCTATAAGATACAACACTGACCTGTCAGTAAAGATGTGCCAGCTGGTGCAGTAATGGGATGACTGATATGAGGCTAAGCATTTGCTTTCTGATTACATTTAGGCCTGTTCCACAGGAGGGAATTCATGACTAGTATTCTAAACCTGTTCAAAAGCCTCTGGTGGGGGAAGGTCATACGCCCAGAGAGCAATTTACTATTGCTGTTTTGCTAAATGGTCACGTTGTCAAACTGCCTTCTAAATATTTATGTTTATACTCATAGATTTTTCCTGCTCTCAACCTTGGTCAGAGAAACTTCTGCAGTGGGCAACAGTTAATGCAGAGACTTATAACTGGTCAAAGTGCTGAGAATAAGTGACTCTGAATGCCCAGCCCTAAATGGAACATCTATATCGACTCAACCAAGGAGCAGGGAACACTGCAGAAGAGTGGGTGGAAGGACTGTGAGAGCTGGAGAAATGGGAAGGAGTGCTGTGAATTATCTTTTGGATATGTTGCAACTAGTGAACCTTGTACCTGTATAAGATCAAGCCGATCAAAATTCCAGCATGGTGAGCATGGAATCAGGCATGGTGGTGAACACCTTTAAATCTAGCACTCTAGAGTTGGAGGCAGGCAGATCCCTGTGAGATTGAGGCCAGCCTGGTCTACATAGTCAGTTCCAGGCTAGCTGGGGTTACAGGGCAACCTTGCCTCAAAAAGAGAAAGAAAGGAGGGACTGAGGGAGGGAGAGAATGGATAGATTAGACAGATAGATAGATAGATAGATAGATAGATAGATAGATAGATAGATAGATAGATAGATAGATAGGATTCCAGCACAGATGGAGGAGGGGCTCGTAAGGCCCCACTTCAAGCTGAAGAGCTATTGGCAACTGATGGCTTCTAGGGGAGGAGGTGTCATTTTTCCTTTGGAGTGTGGCAACTGGTAGGTTGCCCAAACTCTAGTGGATATCCATACCCGTGAATGAACACAGGGATAGCACTAATTGGATTCAGTGGATTTAAAAAAGAGAGCAGGAGGAAGTTGGGAGGGGATGTGTTGGGGGTAATGGGGGAGCTGGAGGAGGGAAATGGAAGGTGGGTATAATCAAAATACATCGTATATACATATGAAGTTCTCAAAGAACAAACAAAAAACAAAGAATATGTGGCTGGCAAAGAAGCTGATTCCTTGGATTACTTGGATTCTAGAACCTACCATGCATCATAGAGTAGGTTTAACAAATAAACTGAACAAATGCTAAAAATCACATAATAGGGGCTGGAGACATGGCTCAGCGATTAAGAGCACTGACTGCTCTTGCAGAGGACCCAGGTTTGATTCCCAGCACCCACATGGCATCAACAAACCATCCTTAACTCCAGTACCAAGGGAATCCAAAGCCCTCTTCTGACCTCTGGGGCATTGCACGACATGGGTGCACTCAAGATAATACACTCATACACATAAAATAAAAATAAATAAAATATTTAAAAAAAAACACATAATAGGTCACAAATGGACTCCCAACAAGTTAAATAGCTATTCAAACTTTCCCCAAGTAACCAAATATAAATCACTACTATTGGCAAACATCAAAATATAAACACCTTGAGGCTATCTTTACACTAATTATAGGGTATCAATAGCTGCTGTGATGTGATTTTGATTATGTGAACCTTTGTTAGTTTATATGCATATAATGCTTTACAGTTTTAGAGATATTTCACATATTTTCATTTTATATACACAGCATTTCTGGAAGTAGGGGTATTTTCATCTTTTTATAAACAATCAATAAATATACATTAGTGGGCTTAAGTTCCAAATTTCTTACTATTTTAGCACTTTTGCTCTATTCTATGATTTGAAACCTTCTAGTTAAGATCATTCCTTCCATCCTGTTTTTGAAAAACAACTGATATTCATAAATATGAGTCTAAGATGCTCAAAATTACAAAGAGTTTTCTAATTTTTTTCTAGGTAAGATTCAAACTAACAAGAAAGGGTCAATGACATATTTTTTACTGGTACACAAAGACAAAAATTATGCTTATTCATGGGGTACAGTGTGATGTTTTCATGCATGCACACACTGAATAAACAGGTTAAACATAAGTATCTCCTCAGACACTTATCTCTTCTTTATGCTAAAAGCATAAATTTAAAATCCTTCCTTCTGGTTTTTTGAGGTCCATAGTACTCAATTACTATCTTGGTAACCCTACTATTTACAGCATTTAAAAATTTCCCAATTCTGGGTCTGGAGAGATGGCTCAGTGGTTAAGAGCACTGGCTGCTCTTGCAGAAGACCAGGGTTCAGTTCCCAGGATCCACGTGGGATCCCCAGTTCCAGGGGATCCAATACCCTTTCTGACTTCCACGGGCACTGCATGACATGGGTGCACTTACATACATGCAGGCAATACAGATAAAATAAAAATAATAAAACATTTAAAAAATGTCCCAATTCTTTGTAACTCAGAAATGAAGTGATAATGTCTCATTCACGATTTCCCTAAAATCATATATCATGACTGTGAACATTAGTATGATTGTTATAAATTCCACCAGATTCATTCCTTTCTTTGTGATAATCTTTTTCCTTAACTACATCAGCCAAATTCAAAAATTGCCTTAAGCCATGCTTATATATTTAGCAAGCATTTGAGTCCCTGCTGTAGAGGTTAGTTAGCATGAATATTATCACTGAATAAACTTCCCGGTATTTGACATGATGGTATTCACTTTAAGAAGTTGTGATTATTATTCAGTTTGTATTTTCTCATCATAAGCCCCATATACATAAAATATAGGGACAGATTTCACATCAACACTACTGCTGAGTTCTGCTATGACTCCATTTATTAATGTTCCATTAATAGTCATATATCTTGCCGGGTGTGGTGGTGCACGCCTTTAGTCCCAGCACTCGGGAGCCAGAGGCAGACAGATCTCTGTGAGTTCAAGGCCAGCCTGGTCAACATAGTGAGTTCTAGGCCAGCTGGGACACAAGGAGACCCTGTCTCAAAAAGACCAAAAAGAAAAAAAAAGTCATATATCATGATTACACAAAAAAAAGGAATTAAACAAAGATAGGCTTTGTGATTTACATCTTAGTAAAACGCAACAATCAGCAAAATCCAAATTAGTTTTCTGGTTCCTGACTTCTAATTTAAAGTTAGAGGTAGCCAATTTGTTGAAAGGTGGAAAAGAACTGACTCTGAAAAGTTGGCCTCTGACCTCTACACACGTGCCATGGCATGAGTGCTTGCACTTGCATATATATCATATTCTCTCTGCTCCCCGCCCCGTATTTACTTCACACACAACACACACACACACACACACACACACACACACACACAAAATGGTTTAAAAAAAAAAACAGACTATCAGTAAAATAAATTTTAAGCTATTATTAAGGAAATATATTTCTATCTGCATTTTAAAAGCAATTTTGTTTTAATCTTTGTTGAGACGACATCCTACTTCTGTTCCTATTTATGTTCCTTGCAAGGCTTCAAAGATCAAAATGATAGGCAATCTCTGCTGAAGTTTAATGCAAGATGCTATGTCAACTACCTTGGTCCTACTATACAGATGCTTATATCACATAGTTGACTGAAGTGAAAATACATGAAAAGTAAATTTTAAATATCTGCCTATTCACCAAGCTGTTTACCAAATGTTTAGTCAAATCTATGCCATGAACATAAAGATGAAGAAAAAAGTAACTGACAATCAAAGACAAAGGGCCATATTAATCTCCTGCTTTGACACTGCCATCTTTATTCTTAAATCCTATATTTTTTCCACAAGCCTTATAAAAAGTCATACTATAATTTTCTTTGAGAAAGCTATGATAAAGTATAGCACAACCTGGTTACTCTTTGCTTGTGTTTTAGGAAACAAGGCTAAATCACAATCTCTTTCTATTTGTAATAACATAAAATGTGCTTTTTCCAATGAAAAAGTTTTGTTTCCTATCAGCAGACCTCCTTAGTATCCTTCATAATTGTGAACATCCAGATGATTGTTCTCAACTTCAAATTCATTCCTTTTTCGGGGGGTGATAAATGGTTTTACTTTATGGCAGGGATTAAGAGTTATCTAAAATAAGAATAATTCATGTTTTAAGCAAAAAACCCAAGTTGATCATTTTAATAACTGAGGTTTTTTTTCTGTTAAAATTCTAAAATTAACTTAGAATCTTACCTTTTAAATGGAGTTAAAAATCTAACTCCATCTATAATACTAATTTTAATAACACTACCTTTAACACAATATTATTCCATTGGCGATTACAGCTTTCAAAACATCAGTACTGGTGGTGTACTATGGTATTATGCTGTCTTCACTCAAGGTCATCTTTAATGTGTAACAGGTACTAAGTTAAAATCAGCTCTGGCAGACATAAAGGTAACTATGTTGGGTTGATCTGGTAACCTAAATTAAAACTAGCATTTGTAAAGCTACTCCACTGTTTTTTTTTTTGTTTTGTTTTGTTTTTTTTTTTTTTTTCCGGAGCCTGAAAGACATCTTACTGTGCTTCAGGGGGCACATGGTAGAGGTCTTGCTTAGTTTGGAGCCTTTAATGGTTTTACAGGACAGCTTTCCTTTTTTCTCCCTAGTTACACTCTTATACTGACTAGAAATCTCTGCATTTTCCTTTGGTAACTGTAGGAGACTGAGTTTACATTTTGTATATGACAACAAGCAATTTCTTGAAATACAGATGAAAGGGGAAAGGCTGAAATTAAAGAATTCCAAACTTAGCTATTAAAACCCTATTCAGAGTAATAAATGATATGCCACCTGACTTGGACTCATTTGGCTTGTCTATTTTTACTGTTGCCTTAGGTAAAACATTAAAGACAAGTTTCTTAAACATTTGGGAGTTCTTGGTCCAACTTTTCACTATGCTATATATTACTTTCAGATAATTACCTATATATTCTTTTGAAACTTACTTATAATCATACAGAGAAACAAACTATCCCATTTGGGAAACATTGGTGCAGTTTCAGAGCAATTTCAGAAAATAAACTTCAAGTTCTTTAAAAAGAAATGCGCCCCATTTTCATAAATCCAAATTTCACAATAACTTAGTATAGCTTATAAAGTCTGTAACATATTATTAAGTACCTGTATATGCTTAGAAATTTAAAAATTAGTATAAACAAATATGGCTTTTCAGTACAAAAAGGGTAGGACAAGAACAAAAAGGAGGAATTCAGAAAAAAATTAAAAACAATAATATAAGCTAATACTGCTTACATATGAACATCAAGATGCCAAGGGACCCAATACAATCCTCAGTCTAACATTTTCAATGGCACAGCCTAGTGATCACACGATACTGGTGATACTCTCTAGTTACCCCTGGCAACCTTTCTCAACTGTAACGATGCTACCCTACAATAGGTTTCACTGGGCAGCTTTCTCTTCACTTAGCTGAATGCTCTGGGACCATCTGCGTCGGCAAGCATAAAAGGCCAGCCTGCCTGTGGGCCCGTCACTCTGAACACCACCTCTCTGACCCTGATTAAATACAACTTTCAATCCTTTTTGTCCTCCCTGTTGACTTCTCCTATTAAGGGAGCCCTTTGACAAAGAAAGCGGAAGAGTGGACTAACTGCCCCCAAGAAAGGTGATGTCTGATACTGCTCAACACAAGGATTAGCAAGCCAATACATAACAAAAGCAAGTTGGGGGGGGAGGGGAGAAGTAAAGAAAAAATGGTTTTAGCTAGAGCTTTGACTAATTCAGTAGGTACACAATTCAACAAATAGCTATACAAGAGGCCTTCTTTGAGAGAAATAACTACAGCAGAACAATAATTTGGAGAGATACCTTTCAATATCTTGACATAAGGCCATGACATTGACAAAAACACCAGATACTTGTTTTTGATTTTTTTAAAATAAAAAAACCATAATTTGGCATAAGAAAGATGGTGTGAAAGTCAGAAACAAAGAAAATAGAAAGAAATAACTGTAACTTTCTGTTTCATTAGAAAACAAGACAGTTTGACTTATAAACATATTAAACTAATATTTGAGTACTTAAGTATTTAAGTTGAGGAAAATACCAACTCTACAAAGAATAATTTTTATAACTCATTATGACAGAACAACTCATAAAAACTTCAATTTTTAAAGGACAGTTTTACAGGATTAACCTGTTTTAATATAAAGAACTCATTCTAAAGTGTCTACACAGATAGGCTTATAAACATGATTCACAATTCTTTGAGGTGGCCAGAACCTACCAGCAGGGCAGCAAATCAAAATTACCACCTTCAAGAATACCACCACTTCACAAGTAACTTAAAAAATTTCCTACTCCCATTTTAGGCTAGCTAATTAATTGACAGGCTTGGTTGGTTGTAAAGCAACTGAATAATGCAACCTCATAATACACCTTGAAACATGAAAATAACAATAAAAAGCAAACAATAACTAGTACCTTAGGACCTCTATTCACAGCTCCTACTTAAAGGCTAATTTAATGGGGCACTGGGGTGTAGCTTAATGGCAGAGCATGTGCAAGGCACTGGGATAGAGCAGGTAGCTCAAAAACAGAGTCTAACTGATAAAGTACAATTTCACTATACTTTAGTCAAAGAATGGCTAAAAAGCCTGGAAAAGTCAAGGTAATGGGAGGAGAAAATGAGAAGGCTCCTAGAATGCAAAGGAATTTCAGTATTAAAGCTGGGGAAATACTGGATAAATGGTCACCCCTGAGAGGTAAGACCAAATATATGAAGAAACTATTACAAGCTATTAATAAGCACTAAGTTAGATTCTTTCACAGACCGTAACTCACTAAACAATATGTAAAGGATTTTAAAATGAAGAAATCTAGCTATGAAGATAAAGTAATCTCAACAAACCTGCTTTGTTAGAATAGGAATTAGAATCTGTCTCCATGCCTCCAAAGCCCATATTCTTATCTTAACATCATGCGGCTTCAAAAGCCAAAGACTTGGTAAACTCAAGAATGCTACAGAAAAACAAAGCAATGTTTCTCTAATCCTATGAATTATGAAGGCATTTGAGCTGACAGTGTTTCACTTTTTTTTTCCAAAGGCTTGAATTGGCCGCTATAAGATATAAGGTCAACTACATATTTGGTTCAGATATAAAGGCTGCTCAGAACTGTGCTCCAAAGCAACGTTAGATAGAAAACAAGAGAGCTACCATTTCCCTTTCAGGGGGTGTTTGATTCCCTGGAAGATCTTCTTACTGATATAGTCAACATACTGTCACTACAATCAATGGAATCTTACTGTTCTTAGCTGAAAGGTCCAGGAAAAGTTTCCTCCCTCTCCAGGTTATCCTTTCAGCCAAATATGGCAGAATGGGTTTGGACAACAAGCAGAAAATACTGAGGCATTTATCAAAGTACAACTACTGAGATAGGCAAGAAAAACAAGCTTGCCACCATCTTCTCATCATTATTGCTTAGTTCTTGCTGAACACATGCTTTTTGTATGTCATATAACATGGCTCTCTCTTTGGAGGTATATGAGGGGAACAATAGATTATAAACATAAAAAGGCAGAAACAATGAAAAGATGCATAAACTGTAACACAACTGTTATGTGAGCTCAGTGAAGGAAAAAAAAGGGGGGGGGGCTGTCATAGAACTTGAAAGCAATACAGAATTTAGGCAACCAGAAAGGAATAGGGCAATGCTAACAGAGGTTGGCAGAAAAGAGATGAGTGAGTGGTCCAACTGAAACAGAAGAAAGTTAAGGGGCTAAACATGCCAAAAGTTTTAGTAAATAAAAAACCACTGAGGAGTTTAAGAGCAAGAGAAAATATAACCAAGCAGTATTTTAGCACATTAACTTGGCAACATAAGTATAGATAGAAAAATGGTACAGACAACAGGCTCTATCCTCACAAATTATTTTTTCCAATATTTTCAATATAAATTTTGTTTTGAATCTTTGACTTTCATATTCCATCCTAAACATTCATAAAACTACTCTAGGTAAACAGGGTAAAATGGCTCCATTATGTATTAGCTATAGTACTAAAATTTAGAGAACAGTTTGAATTCAAAATTAGTGTTACTATAATTCTAAGTCTGCACAAAAAAAATTCTTTTGTTTTGAAGAACCATCTCCCTGTCTCTCCTAACCTTCAATTAAAATAAAAAAGGAGGGAGTTAGAACTTTGATAGAAAGGACAAATGGACAAAGAAGAGGTGAAAAAGATTAGGAGACCTAAGAGAAAAAAAAGACTTTAATATTCAAAGTTCAGAGACAGACACTGTTCTCTAAAAGCAAACAAACTGAGGAAGTAACATAAATACAAAAAACGAAAATAACAAAGTTACAAGTGACATCTGCATTAAGAATATTACAAAATGTTATAAGATCATTACTAGTTTGAGTAGTAGTGAAAGCTTTACAACAATCATGAGTTAAGCTGGATTTGAAGGTTGGCTGAGTTCCCGCAGATTGAGATGAGACAATGCATTACAGGTGGATATGTATGAGCAACAGCAACAGTAGTATAATTTGCAAAGTATTTGATACATGGCTGCTACCTAGTATTCATAACAACAGGCTCTTACTTATATGATGACAAGTCTGTTGATCCTATCTTGGTGTCTATATGGCATCACTGAAGGTACCTGCAGTGTCTAGCTATATGCTGCAGACATCCAGAAACAGCTTGCTTCCTCCCTTTCATTGACCATTCTCCCCAAGTAGCTTTTAAGCACTTAGAGGGATTCTGCCAACCAGAAATCCTTGTCTCCTGAACACTGTTACTGGGTAGGAAATCTGGATTAACTGTAGTTGAGGAGTCTAAAAAGAGTATAAAGGAATATTTCATTTAATCATCTAAATAATACAGAAAACCTCTGCTGGAAATAAGAAAACTTCCATAACATTATTATAATTTGAAATTTAGAATTATTTTAACGTGAAAATAGATTGTACATCTAGAAATCAGGTTATATAAAAGGAAAGACACTAGATTTGAAACAAGCCTGATTTTCTCTTCCAAATTTATTCCTTCAAATGTAAAAGTAAATCAGATTAATTCCTGTTCTATTTCCTCTGAGATTGTGGGGCTTATGATATGTGAAAGTACTTACCTCTCAAAGCTCTATACAAATGAACTCTAATGTCATCTTTGTTGGCTTAAATACATATAACAGTGAAAACTAGTTTTAGCAGATATGTACCTAGAGGAAAAGAACTGGGAAACAACAGTATTTGAAAATAGAATATTCCTTGGGATTATGACTTATTGTCAGGTGAATAGACAAGGAAAACCTGAAGTATTTTATGTTTCTAGCTTTATTTTTATCAAAACTGGGTCAATGGATTTAAAGTCTTAATGCTCTTAGCTACTATCTTGGAAATAATTTTTAGAAAAACAACTCACTGATACTGATTACTGTACCTAGAACACAATCAGCCCTATAAGCTGAATAAATTTAAAAATGATTTGGGTGGTGCTGGAGCACAGTGGTGAAGCATCTGTTTTGGAATGTGTAAAATCCAGGATTTGCTCCTAGTACTGAAAAAAAATGAACAGAAAAGGTTTAATGTCTATGTAAGTATACTTCAGTGCAGTAATGTCACACAGCCTTTGTGAAAAGTTTTGTTTTTATTGTTAGTCATCCTCCACTGCTTATTTCTCTTCACTCTGGTCTGTCTTCCAAATTTTAATCTGAGATTTATGGGTGAGCAATGGGACTTTGGGAAAGTTAACTGAGATTACTAATTTTCTTGGTAGAAAATAGAAATAACAATGCCAACTTGGTGTGAGGGACTAAGGAAGCTAAAGAATTAAGTGCTGAAATCACAGAACCCATATGATTTGAGAGTAGAATGGTGGTTACCAGGGGATGGGGTTATGCTGGTCAAAGATACTTTTATCCTTTTAGTTAGATTAAGAGTATTAAGTACAAAAAGTAAATGCAGGTGACTATAGTTATTAACAATGAACGGTATTCTTTGAATTTACTAAATCTTGTATTTGTACAATAAAAGGTACAATACATAAAATAAAACAGGTTTATTATTAGCTTGCTTTAGCCATTCCACGACGTAAAAGTGTAAAAAAAAAACCATGCCTGATAGATGTTTGTCAATTTAAAGAGGTTATAAGGTAATATAAAATACAAAAAATGATGTGTATATGCAAAACACAGTCCTTTGTAGAGGACTTTTTGTTTTTTTATTACAGTACTTTTTGCTGTTGTTTGAGATAGTCTTGCTGTGTTGTAGTCTAGGCTAACCTGAACCTCATATATAGTCCAGGCTATTCTTGAACTCACAGAAGGTTCCTGTCTTAGCCTCTGGAAATTACAGGTGTGAGCCATTATACATTCTTAAATCACTAGCAAAAAAGAATCCTGTTAAATTTTACTGTTAAAAAATTTCTGTATGCTAGGCATTGTGGCGCAGGCCTTTAATCCCAGCACTCGGGAGGCAGAGGCAGGCAGATCTCTTTGAGTTCAAGGCCAGCCTGGTCTACATAGTGAGTTCCAGGACAGGTGGGGTTACAGGAAGACCTTGCATCCAAACAAACAAACGAACAAACAAACAAACAAAACCAGTGTATCAAAATCAAAAGGTTCATAGTAACAAGTTATTTCTCTGTTCCAAGAGATGGTCCAATTTAGTATTACCAGTATTTTAATGCCATGGCATATAGGAGATATTCTCTATTGGGTTCTATAATATCCTTTTTATAGAATACATTAAATATTTCACAATACATTCACATCTATATGGCCACAGAAACAATAAATTGAGTAACAAGGGTATCACATATTGATGCTAAAGATACATGTACGTGAAGACTCTTGTGCAAAAAATATCTGCACAATTACCTCAAATAACATTCTTATGGCAACACTCCTGAATCCACACACCTAGCCATCTTGGTTCACTCATGAGCTTAGTTCTATATTCATATATCCAACTCCTTTCTCGGGATCTCTAATTAAATAGTCCACAAGCAAATGAAATTAAAATGACATTTTTTCCTTTGCCAAGCTTGACCTTCCTCTAATACTGATCATTTAGAAGAACGGTACCATCCCATCTCATTGATTCTTAAAAGCACCCAACTTCCCTTCCTGCTACTCTCTACTCTTTCACAAAATTAACTTCTAAATTGTGACCCTGATCCTGCCACTATCCTACTAAAAATATCATCTCAGAAACTCTTGAATTTTCTGACCATGTATCTAAAGCCTTTCATAACCTGGTCAATAGGCCACTGCGATATATATATATATATAATATCTCCAATTATTCTCCATTGCCTTACACCTCATGCACCAGCCACACTGGTGACTTCTAACACTTGTGAGCAAACCAGGACCAGATGGGCTATATAGCCCTGTTATTTCCTGGAGGTACAAAACACTGCTGTCTGCTCTTTCTGTTCAGCTTACTCTTTTTTCTCCTTCCATAGCCCTTGCTATTTGTACCCATTGTGTCCTATATTTATACCTATTAAGATACTAATCTTTTTGTATTGGGAATACTCATTTATGTATTTGACTCCCTGTTAAGCTATGAGCTAACTACCTGAAGGCAATTCTAAGTTTCTACTGTTTAACTACCTAGCGTCATCCTTTACACTGGTATATATTCAACAATGACTGTTAAAATGTCTGCCAGGTAATTGGTTGCTTATTCAACAACTTTTGCCTGCAATTTAAAATTATATTTTCAGCTGTTTACATGTCAAATCCTTTCTTTAGCTTATTCCAATCTTGCTTATTTGTCTATTGTATGCTGGGGTTTGAACACAGGGTCTTGTTGATATTAGGTGGTCATTCTACCACTGAGCCCACAATCTGCTCATCTGTAGAAACAGCTACTTCTCGAAAAGCATAGAATAATATTGAATCTTGAAGTATACCTGCATACTCTATTAGAATATTTCAGGAAGAGAATTGAGCACTTGAAAAATATTGATCTCTTTATACCGTAATTCATTATGTAACTTACCAAAGAAAATACATAAATATGTCTGTGTTGTTTATAGAATCTGACATATTATGTTACCTAAAAATGATCCTTCTAAAAAGTTAAAAAAAACTCAAGTCATTTTGTAGAAGAATAAATCTTCAATTTTAAGCTTTGAAATCAGAGAGAAAATAGGATTTGATGTGCCCATATAACAAAATAGGGCTTGAGTTACCTTATAGACAATTTTCCTGTTAAAAGAGATATATTTATTGTTCTAGTGGTCTTTCTATAGGGAAATTAGCTATTATAAGTTATTCAATGAACAAATACTCTTCCCCCATTTCACACTTGAATAAAAGAAAAATAGAAAAATTCAGCATTGGAGTCCCTTCCACCATGGTATAAATGACAAAAGACAGTAGTCCTTATAGATCAATCATGGTAGACCTCTCATAGTGTATCCACAGCTAACAAGCAGGGCAAAACATCAACTCTCCCTGTTTCTTAAAAGAGTAAAAATGATAGGATTAACTGGGTTTTAGAAAGTTAAAAAAAAAACTTGGCAAAAATAATTCACTATCATTCATTCTTTCTAATATGTTAAGATTAAAGATCTACCCCATTTACCATAAATCAAGTTAAAGCACCAAAAACTGCCTTTCAAAACACTCATGAGTATTTCATTTTTAAAATGTTTCCTATTAAACTTGTACCCATTTTTTGTAATAAATTGAACTACTTTTAAAAACCATTTTGCCTAAATAAAATGCAAGTGCTATACTACAGTATAATTTGTAGGAAACCCAACATGTTCTAAATAAGAAATGCTTCTATTGAATGAAAATAAGGGCCACAGAGGGTTTCTGCTGTTTGTTTTAATGCAAACCAGCATAATGTAAGCTCCTTCCCTTGTATTTCACTCCAAGTATTTAGTGCTCTTAAAGTACAAAGAGGTCAGGGCCATCTTTGCAGAAATGGCTAGCATAAAAAGTAAAAGGCTGAGGTTCTAAGTCAAGCTAAGCAACTACAAAGCATATTGAGAGACAACAGGCATACCTAAAAATGCTTGATTTAAGGTAAATCCTTATCAGTGAAGACAAAATGAAGAGTCATAATGTACACAAAAGAAAGTTTAGAGGCATAAGTCAACCACACCATGTAATGTCTCATACCTCACAATTTTATAGCAAATTATTAATACCACACAAAAAAATGTACTGTTTGATTCTCTTTGTGAATACACTAATGAAAACGCTGAGGAAGACGCAAGAGTAGTTAATGTTTGCATTTGAACTCTGATCAACATTTTACTATTACAGTTCTATGGAAAGACTGAAAAGGATTTCAGTGGACTGTCTGGATCGTTTTTGTTGTTGTTTTCGAATCAACCATGTCTGTAAAGAAAGCACACTAACTGTCCCAGCACAACCCATACTTCAGTTTGAAGAGTCACTTGTTCCATAGATTTCTAAGTGCCTGTGCATATAAACGTAGTTTTAACCCTGAATGCGTGGATCTTGAACAGTGCTCTGTGACACTTATAATTTACTAATAAAGTACAAAATGATGGTTTTATAAATAGAATAAAGGACAAAGCAATGCTGATGTCCCCTCTAAAACAAGTTCTTTTCAAAGGGAACGTAATATTTTGAGGGGAAAAAGAAAAACCCTTGATTAAAGAGTTTCCAAAGCATTTGTAGCCAGTAATGCACAATGCTGAAAAGATTTCTCTGTACTAGACTCATTATAAGATTTTAACTGAAAATTTTATAACAAAGGTTTGGAATTTTCAAAGAAAGGCCTTTAAATACTTAAAATCTATTCATAAAATATATAAATTTTACAAGGTAGATTTATGACATCAAGATAAAACACACACAAATAATTTGAATGCATTACTTGCCATTTTAAATGTATTGCTTATGAATTGCTTTAAAAGATAAACAAATTCTATGTTGGAAATTTTACTTTAAAAGAATCCTAAATTTCCAAACATAATTCTTTCTATTTTGGCTCAAAGGCTAAACATTAATCATAATAATTTGAGTAGTTTGTTTCTCTAAGTGAAAAAGAAATGTGCTTTTTTACATAATAAATAAGTATACATATACAATTGACATAACGGCTTTCCTTCATGGTATTTACAAATGTGAGGGTCAAACTTATTACTGAATCAGGTTTTCCTTAATGCAGAAGCATTTGCTTTGCTGATACAATGAATTCATTTATGGAGTTCAAATGTAATTTCATGCTTTTGTTTAAGCATATGTAAATCTTTTAATTTGAAAGCAATTCTTAATAGATAAAATTAATATGTAAATGTAAACTGTAAATATAAAATACATAATTTGAAATAACTCAAGCCAGCAGGCTCTAGATTTCCATTTAATATCTCTACAACAATTAGAACATGTTTTTAATAAGAGCATTACACTGTAACCCTGTCATCTTGGCTTTATTGTATTAATACAAGAAAATGTGCTATCAGGAACAAATGTAAAAGCACCATCTACACAGAATACAAAATTTGATATAAGTACTTGGTATCACAAAGCAGTAACAGTACAAACAGCAAGAGAAATGCATATAGTGTTTGGGATTACATAAGCATACACTTGTTCTTTTGAGAGCATGTCCCAGGTACTGTGGAGAGCAAGGAAGCCCCATACATATAGCACAGAAATTATATAACTGAAACACAATGGATCCATTTGTACTGTCTTGTCAAAGCTAAACATCACATACACATTTCCATTTACTATAGAAGTTGAAGGAAAACTCAGTTTGCTTAGAGCATCACTTGGCAGAAATCCAAGCAATAAAGAATTTGGCATTTGGACATTGTAATAGATTACATGTAGATTGTCAAAACTTATTTTTCAAATGCTTGCAATTTTAATACTAATTTAAACAAATAATCAGCTATAGTTTCCATATCTGACAGTCAAATATTTAGAATGTCATTAGGTGCTGTGTATCTACCCTATAATAAAAGCAAGCTCATTATTTATTAAACTTTTAGTATCTGGATATGTGGAAGAAAAAGGCACTAAGGAAAAATTTGAGAAAATCCTTGAATTAGTAAGATAATTCAACACTTACTTTAACAGAGTAAAACTGTGCAATGTTTCAAAAACTGGAATTATGCTATTTTGAATGCTCTTAAGCTGATGAGCCACAGGCTTAGGGGAGAACCCATTGATATTAGCCACCTTCATAAGGTAGTCAGCATCTTATTCTAACCCTGGGGTTAAACATTTTATTGTAGTAGTCAATTTGAAAGTTATAAAATTCTTCTGTTGGGGGTTGTTATTTGGAGTTTGGGATAGGGAAGCAGCTAAGAACATCAGTGAAATCTCCAGAATGAGCAGCCTGGCACTTTAGTATTTCGCTGGGCACTCAGGAAAGCAATACTATAAAAAGCAGGTTACCGTTTACGATAGTTATATTTTCTGTGTTATCAAGAGAAAAACAGGTTCATCCATGCAAAATGGACCGTTTTAGAAGATACTGCTGCTAAAATGAAAGACTTTTCAAAAGGAAAAAATGATTATTCCAGATGAAATGAGAAGCTCCAATGTCAACCTTATTTCCTGAATCAGCAAAAATCAAAGCTTTACTCAGAATAGGAAATTGGAGATTTTCTTTTAATTTACATATCATTTTTGCTGAGTATGTTTTAGCTGAAATATGAGAGAACTTCTGAGAGACAGCACTTCTCACTTCCAACCGTGTTCTGCTGTGGCATTAGAAAATACCACCGAACTAAGAATACATCAATTTTACTAGCACTAATGTAGAACAATCAAGTGTTTAAGTTAGAAATAGCTTTTCATTTGTAGGATTTTGTTAGACACTCATCAGCCATAGGCTGATACCAACTCATAGGCCCAACTGCGGTGTAAAATTCTGGACCATATCTGAATAGCTAATGGTTTGGGACATAAAATGAATCAAATTCCTAAATGAGTCTTAAAAAGAAAAAAAAAAGGAAATATTTTGGATCCATATGCATTATTCTCTTGGGCACATACTTACATACCTGAATCCTCTGATAAGTGAATGAGAGCTCCAAGGTGTGTTAAGAAGCTCAGATAAACTTTGGAAATTATTCTGTTAAATGAATTGATTTTTTAAATGTGAAAATTTATCTAATACATTACGATCTTGTAATAATTTTTGTAACAGTAGCCTTATTAAAAATCTGTATTGTTGGCAAATGGTGGCTATTTTCTTGGCATCAACATTTAATTTTTGTTAAAGTGGTTTTAATCCTAGTTGGTGGTATTTTTTTTCTGAACAATAATAAACAAAAAAATGATACCTGCTGCTTAGCAGAACAAGTTTTGGTTGAGAAACTTGCTTTAGCCTCTATAAAACAAAGTCTCTAGCAATATTTAAATAGCACCTAAAACTTTTAAAAATTTCTTTTAAAGAAACTGAATAAAATCTGTGAAAATTTAACCCTCAAACGACACTGAATTATTTTGCTCTAGTAAGATAAAAACGACTTTCACTAGTTTTCAAAATCAAACTTGATCATGGAAAAAGGTTGTTAAGTAGAGTTTTAAAACATTTTTTGATATCTGTTAACCTTTACATAATGGGTCACAAAAACAATTTACAATCTCAAATGTGTAATTTAAGAATTTAAGATATACTGATGATCACTTGGTCTACATAGTGAGTTCCAGGTCAGCTGGGGCTACAGGGAAACCCTATCTCAAAAAGAACAAAAACAAACAAAACAAAACAAAACAAAAACCCAAATATATACTGATGATCTTTTGATCCAATACTGTATAAACCACATCTTTATGTTAATCACCATTTTAATAATAAGCTTTTAATATATTATTTTACTACATAGATGCCTGGACTGTTTACATTTTAAGAGAAGTATCAATTTAGATCTACTACTGAATTTCAAATAGGAGGAAAAACTGCAAACTCACCGCTTTCAGTCTAGTGGTGATTACACCAGAAGTACTGGTCCTACCTGATACCTAGGAAACTGTCTTTTATTTTCCTTGTCTGCTGTCTCCTGACCATACCTGAATGATTCTAATACTTTTTTTTTTCAATTTTGATACTAAAGGGGAAAAGAACTCCAGCAAAATAATGCTATTGTTTGAAAGGTTTACAAGTAAATCTCACTCAAACACAGTGATGAAGCACAATGTGGTTAAAAGGCAGGCTGACCCAAACGCCTGGTAACAGACATGAGGTTACATGATGTAGGAAACCAACTTTCTTAACTTTAAAAGGCGTGAAAAACTCAACTTTCTTAAAATCATTCTGTGATGGAACAACTTTTTTCCAAGAGTACAGAGAGGCTAAAGAATGGCAAATAACAAAATTGACAATGTAGTGTCCTAACCTTGTAGAAGCTGGTTTTCATTAACAGAGTTGAAATATAACCTGCTGTTTTCTACACCAGAATTCCATGCTTAAAAAATCCTTCCTTCCTGCCTTTGTCAGCTCTTTTGCTAGCAACCAAGGGCTTTCTTTTGGTTCATGAAGTCTTCTAAAAAGTCAAAGGACTAGAACATGAGGGTCATCAAGTTCTAAACGTAGATGAACAAGTCCACAAAGCAACATCACAGGGCAAAGAGTAAAGGCATTACAATAAGAATACAATTTCAAAAAAGAGAAAGGTCCATATAAAATACTGATAATTATGAGAAATAGCAAACATGGGTGATACCAAGGATGACTGCTTTTACTTCAGTAAATACATCAATATTTTTCAATAAGAAATTAGTGAATAGCCATTCTACAACATACAAGAAAAGAATGACCTGTTAACTAGAAAATACTAAACCTATATGTGAGTGAGGGTGTATTTTAAGTTCTTTGGCTTTTTCTCATTAATAAATTTCTTCTAATCTATGTAGAACTAGAATACTGACTCCTCTGTTTCTTTTCCTTTTTTTTTTTTTTTTTTTATTTTTTTGAGACAGGGTCTCCTTGTAGCCCCAGCTGACCTGGAACTCACTATGTAGACCAGGCCGGCCTGGAACTCACAGAGATCCACCTGCCTCTGCCTCCCGAGTGCTGGGCTGCCCTGGACTACTCTATTTCTAAAATTTAAAAGCAAAGTAAGAATCTGGATCCACATGGCAGAAGCAATCAAGATGGAAAGTAACCATAAAATTTATTTCCTTTTGAAGCCTATGGAGGAAAATGAAAAAAAGTTCAAAACTGGGGCTGGAGAGATAGCTCAGGGGTTAAGAGCACCAGCTGCTCTTGCAGAGGACCTGGGTTCAATTCCCAGCACCCACATGGTGGCTAACAACCCTCTATAACTTTAGTTCCAGGGGATCTGACACCCTCTTCTGACCTCCGTGGGCACTGCATCACACAGGTGTACTTACGTACACGCAGGGAATACACTCATACACATAAAATAAAAATAATAAAATATTTTAAAAGAAAGTAGGTTCATAATTATAAAATACAGCTTTACTTGTTTTTGTTTCCTCTACTACCATTTCTTTTTTATTGTAATAACTGTGAGCAAATAAACGTGTGATACTAATGAAGCTGTATTCTTGGTAAACTTTGGTTGTAGTCATGTGTTAATTGCTGTCACTACATTCATTCTCATGCCAACACTGCAGTGAATAAACGAGCTGTTGATTATCTGAAGCACAGAATGAGACAGAATGGCCGTCTAGGAGAGACACAGGTTCTGAATAATGTCAAAAGAATGAATTTAATTTTAACAAAATCAAAACCAAACTTTGCCTTCAATAAAGGCCATATTAAAAAGAAGTATATATCAGATGGGCTGAAAAAGTTATTAGACAGTTTTCTGGTAACATAAAAAAATTTTCACTTCACTAAGGTTTCTTCTATTTTCTCTTTTCAATTAATATCTGAACACAATGAAAACAAAGAACCAAACAGCAAAAATAGTTAAAGGAAAAAAAAAATGTTTAGCAAGGCACAGCAGTCTTAAGAGCTTTGCATAATATAGCAGGTACACTGTTCAGAAAGGCAAAGTCACTTTACAGAAACATATATAGGCTGGAGTGAGAAAAAATTCAGGACTACCTCAAACTAAAAAAATTTTCTATTCCATTTCTGGGGGGAGGGCAGCAAAAAGAATGTTGCAACAGTATTATTAAAAAAAAAAAAGTCATTAACAAATCTGGTCCAGCAGCATAGGATCAGTTCTGACCTGTCAGAGCAGATGCCAGAAACAAGAAATCTCTCCTTTCTTCTAGTGTGCTAATCTCAACACAAAAGACCATGGCAGAAAAGTCAATTCTGATAATTCTGTTTTCTGATCTTCTAGGCAATTAGAAAACAAAACTTCTAAACCTACACGAGGTTTTTACATTTCCATAATAAAAATCTCTACTGATTCTTACGTGTAGAAAGCATAAAGAGATAAAAATGCCTAAGAGTTTTCCCCACCAAGAATTATATGTGAGGGATAACAGTCACTACTGCTTTCCTTTAAATGTCTCTTTTATAATGATAGGATTCAGTTACCTGGCAATGATCCTTTTATATGATACATAAATATCATATAGGTTCTAAAAGATTAAAAGCTCCTTGAAGGCAGGAATTTTGTTTTACTTTTGTGTCTACCATGGTAGCTAAATAATAAAAGAAATTATGAGTTATATCAAGTAAGTATCATAATCCCAAATAATAATACTTGTTTGGCATTTTTGTGAAAACACAAAATAAACACAGAGAAGAGGCCCTAAGTCTGAGAAGTCTGTGGCTGGTTAAAGAGGTAGAACACATAAAGAGCAATACCAATTCTAAAGAACACAGTCAAGGAGAAGGAAGCTAGAGGAAAGAAGGAAAATACCGTAGGAAGCAGAATCCCAAACATGGACAGATTTGACTACATATGAAAATTTAAATTGTGATTAAAAAATAGCACGGGGAGTAGTTCCAATTAGAGCTTATACTAAGGCAGTTAGCCTTATTCAGAGAATTATTTTCTTGTAAAACCAAAAACATGCCATTCCAGTGGGATCTAGTCAATCAATGCATGAAAGCAGGGGTTGAATTCATTTTGAAGGAGAATGGGTTATCTTGGCCATTTTATTGGGTTTTCTTGTTCTGTCTTCTTTAAATGGAACTCCAGATTGGGTGCTCATTCTTTGAAAAAGAAGCTATACTGCTTGACTAGTACTGTTTCCTATTAGGAATGCCTTTGGTTAGAGGACTTTCTTCAATGGCTGGAGTGGGAAGAGTTGAAATAACAGTTATAAAATAGTCCCTGAAGGCAACTTCTAGGAGATAGGCACCCCTCTTGAAGTTCAAATCAAAAGCATTTGAGTGAAAGCACGTCTATGAAACAACCTCAAAGGCAAGAGATTATGAGACTCTGGAGATGAAGGATGTTTCTGAAGCAAAAATGTAACAACTGGAGTGGAACTGATAAATGATTTTTCAACTTAGCCTTTCATCCTTCCAAGGTAGATAAATTGAGTAGCTTGCAATGTGCTGTGCATGGGTCTTCCAAATGAGGCTTACTGTATGCTTTGTGTAGACACTGAAAATCCCATAGCACTTTAGATAAATAGAAAGTAGGAAGATACTTGGTGAGCCTTGGTTAAAATGTTTTAAAATATAACTTTGTATTTCTTAGTTTGCATAAATCCTTTAGACTGGTTATTTGACAAATTGAGACAAAATGTCAAAAAAAAATCACTTTAAAATTGTCTTGAAATCTAGCTCTACATACAAGAGTTCTTTAAAAATTATTTTTGGAAAAATATGATATTGCAGGCAAAACAACAGATACTCAACACCTTGTTGAATGATTGAAATGTTTCCATATAGTTATACTGAGAAACTTAGATGCAAAGTATAAAAGCCTTGATTCCCCAAAGTGCCCTCTCCCTCTCCCCCTTTCTCCCTCCCTTCTTCCCTCCTATGTTTTTCCTCAAATGTCACCCACCTTGTTTTTTGAGGTAGGGTCTTTCACTGGCTTGGAGTTTGTCAAGTTGGCTAGGCTGGCTAGCCAGCAGCCCATAGGAATCTGCCTATTTCTGCCTCTCTGGAGCTGGGATTACAAGTCTGTGCCATCCCACCTAAGAACATGAGTTCTGGGGATTGAACCCAGGTCCTTAAGCGCCAAGGTAAATACTTTATGAACTGAACTATCTCCCCAGCCTCCCACCTCTACCACCCCAAAGCTGATAAGAAACTACTTAAACATACTTTTCTTTTATAAATATAGTCTGATATTTAACTGTTTTTCCTCTTTAGCATTCATTTAATTTCTTCTAGCAACAGAACATTGTTTCTTATGAAAAATCATCCCATGAAGTTTGGATGCTGCATGATGATCACATATCCTTACACCATAATCTCCCCCACCTCTGTCATATAGGTGGTCTCATGTCCAAACCTTGGCAGATACAATCTTTAGATCCCAATGGGTAGACAGCTGAGCCAATAATAGAACTCGTAAGGTCTAAAGGGCTGGGAGACCAGCTCAATGGCAGAGCACTTATCTAGCACACCCAAAGTCCTCGTATCACCAGTACTGAATGGGAGGTAGGAAATGGGGTTGACAAAGTGTCTGAGACATAGGTATTAAGGTCTGAAGCCACCAAAATCTATTTTCTTTCAACTAGAGCTAGCCAAAGAAAGAAGCTAGGCAGGACAGGGGAAAGTAGAACTAAGAAGTAGTGTGAATAGTTGAAGTTCTGGAACGAACAAGCCACAATGAAGCCACAAAAATGCCAGGGTTTCTTAATTATATAAAAACAAACAAATCCTTCACCCTCATTTTTTCTTCCTTTGTACTGTGAGATTGCAACTAAGGGTCCAATCCACTGCCACTTTCTCTTGATCCTGTCAGTACCCTGTCATTCTTTCCTGTTGCACCAATCTCTATTTCTTTCAACAATCTCCCTGTCCCCACTGCAGCACTGAAGATAGTAGAGGGATGCCTGAGTTGGGGATATTTCTGTTTATTTTATTGTCACCTAATCCTTCTACTAAAAAAAGTATGTAGTATGACTCAGAGACCAGACAATCTCTAAGACCTAAAGGAGATCATAATTACTAGAAGCTCAAATATGGTTGTGATTTCATACTTGTTGACAATGTTTATTGGCAGAAAGTTCCTTCATTAAGAAGCACCCCCCCCCAAAAAAAATGCTGGATGTGGTGGCGCATGCTTTAAATCCCAGTACTTGGGAGGCAGAAGCAGGGCCAGTACTTTAATCCCAGTATTCAGGAGGTAGTAAGTTCAGGGCCAGCCTGGTCTACATAGTAAGTTCTCGGTCAGCTGGGGCTACAGGGAGACCCTGTATCAAAAAGACCCTCCCACAAAAAAAATTCGATCTCAGGGCTGGAAAGATGGTTCAGCAGTAAGCACTGGCTGCTCTTGCAGAGGACCTGGGTTCAATTCCCAGCATGCACATGGAAGTTAACAAACATTTGTAACTCCAGTTCCAGGGGATCCATCGCCCTCTTCTGACCTCCACGGGCACTGCATGACATGAGTGCACTTACCTACATGCAGGCAATACACTCATATACATTAAACAAAAATAATATTTAAAAGAAGAAATTCCATCATAATAAACTAATCAATTTTTATAAGCATATTATAACACTAAATCAAAAAGGAGTCCAAAAGTTAAAGAATAGGAATTATTGAGAATGTCAACATAAATCACAGATCATTTGCTTAAAATTTGCTGAGGAAAATGACAACATCTGGAATTATTGTAACTTGTATTCTTAGAAGTTAGGATAAAATAACATAAGCCAAATAGAAACACAAACGAAAAAACAAGCTTAAAGAGCTTTTGTTAGCTGTGTTAGAGGCAATCTGGCATTTGTAATGAATGAATGCAAGCAAGACATACGTATCCTTTAAGAGGTGGACAGAAAATCTGAGACACATAAAAAGAAAGACAATACAAAGACCAAATAGCAGTTTCAAGATGCTAGGCTTATGGTTGGAGAGATGTGGCCACAAGCCAAAGAATGCCAGCAGCTACCAGAGATCTATGAAGCAAGGAACAGTCTCTTCAAGAGTCTCCTAAGGAGTACCCTCTGGTAACATCTTGTTTTTGTCCAGTGTTATTGATTCTGGACTTCTGGTGTCTAGAATTATAAAAGCAACTAAGTTTGTAGTAATTTGTTACAACAAAAGGTGCAAAATCCTAAATATAAATGCCATGCTGTAGATATTTCTAATTTCCAAATTATATGATGCTGCTTTTATGTATGAACACAAAGGTCCTTAAGAATTGTACATGCAACATTAGATTAATTAAACCATGGAAGCAGTAACTGATTTAGACAAGAATCATCCACAGATAGATACTAATATCACCAGTTTAACGCATATTGGAAAACAGGTCCTTTGTACCATTTTAAAGTACTTCCCTATAGGCTGTTTACAAAGCAGAAATGTATTGTTATGGAGAAATGGTTAAAATATATTCATTTCTTCTAAAAACATGCAAAAAAATTAATTATATAAAATATAATAAAATTAGAATAAACCTGATCAAATACATAGCCTAACTTAAGATTTATATTATAAAGTTTTCTACAGTAAGTTCAGCCTAAAACAAATTCTTTCACACAACTATTTCCCTTGAGCAGGTGAACATATTACTTCAAGAGGCTTCTTCTCACTTTACATATCAAAAAAGGAGGTAACAGAATGAAATAAGACAAGAATCAAAAATACCCTCTCCAAATACACAACAAATATATGTTCAAGGTGTATAAAGATATTTCTGAAAAAATTCCACGAATTCTGAACAATAAGATGTAATAATAAAAGGTATCCCCTTTGTAGATTTAACAAAATGTAATAAAATAATAGAATTAATGTAAGAATTGAAAAGAAAGCCTGATCTGTTAATTAATTAGTTGTTTTCCCTGTTGAAAGTGGAATCCTTGAACTTATATCATCTTTACAAAATCTTATAAAACTCAACAACGAGAAACCTATATCCCTAAATCAATTGCCTCTCAAGTACCATGAGGTCAAGGTAGTCTCTGAAGAATAGCTGGGCTAGATCATTCTTCCTAGTCAATTTAAATCTGCACACCCATAACTAAGAATATTGAACAATAATACAGCCAAGGTAATCATACAATATGGCAACAGGATGTCATAAGCAAACTGAAGAGCGCTCAAAAGGATTCAGTCTTTTAGGATGATTTTGTTATCTTTAACACAACCAGAGAAATCTTACGCACATAGTGGGAACTTCATTCTCTCACTATGTAAGAAGACTAGGTGATAGAGGACAAACTCTTCTCTGATGTTTGATGAAATAAAAAATTTTAAATCTTTAATTTTAAAATAATGTGCACACAAATGTGCTTAAAATTCTGAGATGACATTACTTTAAAGGCAATTATTTCCTTCAGGAGCGCTTATTTATAATAACGCATGTACAGTTAATTTGGAAATACAATGGAAAGTGAAATGTTACTTTAAATCTCTAAACCAATACTACCCAATTCTGAATTCTGTACTGTGAAAATTAATTATTAGACAGTTTAAAACATGAATGCACATACCAAAAGTATCTCACACTTTTAAATGATCACTAGTTGATCCATCAATTTCTCTTTTCCAATCTTAAGAATTAAAACAGCAACAAAAAATAGAATGTATTTATACATGCATCAAAAGAATAGATGGTTTTTCTCCCCAGACCTTCTGTAATTAATGCATCTCTCAACTCTCACCAGAGCAGCTTCCTTATGCAGCAGATGGTGATTAATAGAGAGAACCACAACTGGCCAGTGTGCAGAGACTAAGAGGCTGCAGAGCGCTTATCCCTGAATAGGACACCTATTTCAAACTTCTGCCTCCCAAACTCAGAGGATCATTGTAGAAGAGGGGATGGGAAGACTTTAAGAGCCAGAGGTGGTAGGTGAACAAAAAGGAAAGTTTTCCAAAGAGCTAATCAGTTACTCATATGAATAACAGCAATGGTGACAGCATCACAAGTTAGTCCCACATAAGCTCAGGTCAGACAAAATCCCAGCATAGATGTGAGGAAGTTGGTAAGAAATCCTAACCCTACCTGAGGAATTATTAGCAACCAGTGGCTGCCAGGAGAGGAAGAGTCAGTTTCCTTTAAGGGTGAGACTCTTAATAGGCTGACCAGGCTTCTGTGGATGAACTTGTACTGAAGGGCATCTGGAGCCACAAATTTGACTCTACAGGCCTTAATAAATATATTAGAGTAAATGAAATTGGGTCGGGAGTAGCAAAGGGGGTACAGGTAGGGGAGGGGATCTAAATATGATCAAAATATATTATATAAAATTCATAAAAATTCAGTTAAAAAAAAGGATAGATTGCAGCGGGGCATGGTGGCACATGCTTTTAACTCCAACACTCAGGAGGCAGAGGCAGGTAAGAGGCACAGGCTCTGTGAGATGGAGGCCAGCTGGGTCTACAAGTTCCAGGCCAGCTGGGGCTCCAGGGAGACCCTGTCTCAAAAAACAAAAACAGAATAGATGGACAGAGAAGAAATAATTTGAAACTGGAATTGACTAATCTGGGTGTCTTTTTTTTTTTTTTTTTTTTAAGTTTATGCTTCATGTTTGTTAGAAAAAGCAGTAGTTTATACATTTTACAGACACAGTCACATAATTAATGCTGTTGGGAACCCAAGGTCCTCACATATGCTAGATAAGTAATCTACCAATCTACCACACCCTCAGCCAAAAGGTCTTCAGTATGTCCACAAGGAGGTCTTAAGCCTGTCATTTTAGCATCTGGGAGGCCGAATCATGAGCAAGCGAATTTGAAGCCACCTTGGGCTACAGAGAGGGAATATTTTGAAAGGGAAGGGGAGGGGAGAAGAGGAAGAAAATAAAATGACTCTCAAAGTTATTTCTTGACTTGCAAATGAAAATACTCCAAAGGCTTCAAATTTAAGAAAACTTTACTTGGGGCTAGAGAGATGGCTCAGCAGTTAAGAGCACTGGCTGCTCTTGCAGAGGACCCGAGTTCGATTCCCAGCACTCACATGGCAGCTAACAACTGTCTGTAACTCAGGTTCCAGGGGAACTGACATGCTCTCCTGACATCTGTGGGCATCAGACTATATGGGTACACTTACACACATGCAGGCAATACATTTAAACATCAAGTAAAAATAATAAAATGTTTAAAAAAAAAAACTTTACTTAGGGGTGGGGTATAGCTAAGTGGTAGAACACTTGGCCTAGGATGCATAAGGCTCTGAATTTAGTACCATTTAAGGAGAAGGGTGGTGAGAATAGGACCAGAATATAACCTCACTTCTGGACAATAAATATAAATTTTATGGAATTCTCATATCATGATTTTTTCCCTAGAAACTTTAAAATGTTTTTAAAAAAATTGGCTCCTAAGCAGTGAAAAAAATTGCTTGGATATGGTCTGTGGGCCATAGCTTGCCAATTCCAGTCCTTTACCAAGGCAGCCTCAGTTTTAAAAAACTGTGCCTCTCCCTAGATGTGTGGACTCTATTGCTAGAAATGTTTCCTGGACATAGGTGAAGGGGGTGAGGCTTTTAATTTCTAATGGATACCCAAGATTTAAGGATACAGAATTTAGACTCCTCAAATGGAGAATGCACAGCTTCTTGAATTTTGACAAGACACTTGTTCAGACTCTGGTTTCTACTTCTGTGCATCATTCAGAACTAGCATACAAGTGCTTTGTGTTATCTTTCCCTTCCCGTGTTGTACTGTATATAACTGTTTAGTGCAGATATGATTAACAGAAGCATATATGAACCATGTTTCTCTCCTTTAAAGAACTTATAACAAGAAAAGTATAGGCACTAGGGGCCAATGAGATAGCGCAGCAGGTAAAGGCAGTGGCTCTGAAAGCCTGGTGACCAGAGTTTGATACTACAAAACTAGGTAAAGGTGGAAGGAGAGAACTGACTTCACAAAGTTATCCTTTGACATCTACATGTGTGCTGTGGCACGCATGCCTGCATGTGTGTGCGCATATGCACACACACATACACATTTTTATAAAATAAAAAAGAAGTATAGACACTAATGGTAACTGTATTAATAGAAAATAAGAAAATATAAGAAAATAAGAAAATAACCATGAACACAATATACTATTTTCAGAAGTAGAACTATAAGAAACAAAAGAAAGGCCTCCAAGGTTATATTCTAGGATGGAGAGAAGGAATCAACACAGTGACAAGTTGTAAACTACCAATGTGGTAGGAAGCCCCTAACACTGAGACTATCTCTCTCATCTAGCAACTATGGCTTAACAATCACTTGCTGACCCAAGACCACAGCACTAATCTTAAAAGCTTCTCCAGGATTTCTGTATAATGCCTTTGGGCAAGTAAAATACCCACCAAGGTATTATCGCATAGCTATTTAAACTCAGATTCTCTTCAGCCTCAGATAATGAGTACTTGACTATCGTACTAAGAAGCTCTAGAATTAGTATGTGAAAATGAATGAGAAAATAGCTATTTTCTCAAGAATAAAAATTATATATCTTATAAGTCATAAAATCTTTGATTTGGGGCTGATGAAATGGCTTGGTATGTGAAGGCACTTCCACCCAAGTCTAAGGACTTGAGTTTGATCCAAGGGACTGACGTGCTCTAAGGAGGGAAACAACTCTTGAAAACTGTCCTCTGACCTCCACCATGGCACTCCTGAGGCCATATACAAAGTCAAACAAATTTTAAAAATATTTTAAACTTCGATTTTTTCATTAAGTTACTTAATCCTGAATTAGAAAGCTTTAAAATACTATGTATGACTTGCAGTAAGACAGCCTAATAAAAGAAATATACAAAACTCAATTAACCTAAAAAAAAAACCAAAAAACAAACAACAACAACAAAAAAAACCAACAAAAAAAACCAATAAAATTAAGACCTCTAGAGGGGCTGGAGAGATAGCTCAGTGATTAAGAACACTGACTGTTCTTGCAGAGGGTTTGAATTCTAGCACCCAAATAGCACCTAACAACTGTCTGTAACTCCAGTTCCAGGGGATTCGACAGTCTCTTTTGTCCTCCACGGGCACTGCACGACATGGGTGCACTTATCTACATGCAGGCAATACACGCATCCACATAAAATAAAAATAACATATAAAATATAAAAAAAGACATCTAGAAATGTATTTAATAATATGCTAAATATTAGCAAAGTCATAAAATATACATACTAAAGGACATAAAAGAATACTTCATTCCATTACCTTAAATCCTTAAATGCATTCTCTCTCTCTCTCTCTCTCTCTCTCTCTCTCTCTCTCTCTCTCTGTGGGTGATGGGGATTGAACCAAGGGCCTTGTACAAGTACTTTACTCCTGAGAAATATCCAAGCTCCCTTTTTACTTTTTATTTCGAGACAGGGGCATATTAAGTTGCCCAGGATAGCTTTAAAGTTGCCACCTTTCTACCTCAGTCTCCCAAGGAGCTGAGATTATGGGACTGGTTCATCCAACATGTCTTAAAACAGCTCACTGAAAGATACAGAACTGATGTGTACAATTAGAATTCTAATTAAAAATCCATAGGATGTTTAAAACAGTATAAAAGTCTAGAGAAATGAATACAAATAACAAAAATGACTTGCCCCTCCATATAGGAAAATATATTATAAAAGTCCCTAAACACACCCATGTGATGACTAGCACATATAAGCTGTCCCTAAAGACACCCATGTTTTGACTAGCATGTATAAGCTGTTACCTTATACTCTCCATACATATGAAATTGCTAATTGTTTCTATTAAGGATATTTTATTCATTTAGGGGATTACAGTGGTGGTTCACTGTGGTTTCAAGATTAATTTTTCCTAATGACTAATATTTATTAGCCTACATGCCATCTATCTTTTCTCTAATATCTATAAGTCTTTTACCCAATTTTACCTAGACTACTGAACACAAATTCTTTGCAAATACTTTCTCCAGATCTTGCTTGCATTTTCAGATTACAATACCATTGAAGAATAGTTTACATTTTCTGCTTTTAGTTTGTGCTGCTTCATATATATATATGAAGTGTATATATTATATATATGTATACATATTTTGGTCTGTTTTGAGACAGGGTCTCCCTGTAGCCCCAGCTGGCCTGGAACTTACTATATGCACCAGGCTGGCCTTGAACTCACAGAGATCTGCCTGCCTGTGCCTCCAGGGTGCTGGGATTAAAAGTATGCGTCACCTCGCCTGGTTGCTTCTTAGATATTATTTTTTTAAATATTTGATTAACCCATTTTTTTTTCTTTTAGATCTTCCATATATTCTCACATCTAAACATATGAAATGTTACAAGTCAATTGTTCAGATCATGTGATGGAAGAGATATGGTTTATTTCGGGCATAACAGCTATTTAATTGGTTTAGTACAAATGTGTTAGAAAGCCTGTCTTTTCCTGATTGAAATGTGGAATCTAATAGCTGTATTAGATTCCACATGCCAATCTAATAGCCGTATGTGTCTAGAACAATATCACTCTATCTTCACTACTGTATTCTGGATTCCTTTGCATTTCCAAATATATTATTTGGAATATGCTGCCCAATTAAAAATAAACAGAAAATACCTGCTCACCTTTCCACTAGCATTGCACTGAATATAGAGATAAATCTGGAAAGAACCAATGTCTCAAAAACAGAAAATGTGATACATACAGTTTTACATTTTAGATGTTCTAATTTTTTCTCCATTAATTTGGAATTTTCAGTGTAAAGGTTTTAAGTATCTTTGCTAGCAATGATAACAATGCATAAATTTATTTTGGGGGGTGGCATTAAAAATGTCTTAGTACACAGAAACAATTATTTTTTATGTGACCCTGTCTTTTACAAAACATTGCTAAGGTTATTTATTAGTTCCAGCAGCTTTTTAAAGATTTATTTTTATTTATGTGTATACTTGTGTGTCTGTGTGAATGCATGCTGCATGTGTTCAGTAGCCACAGAGGCCAGAAGAGGGCATCAGATCTCTTGAAACTAGAATTACAGGTGTTTGGTGAACCACCAATGTAAGTGCTGGGAACTGAACTCAGGTTCTCTGCAAAAGTAACAAGCGCTCTTACCCATGGAGCCATCTCTCCAGCCCCAAAGCAGCTGTTAAGATAAATTTCATATTATTTTCATAGTAAATTATTTCAACTATAATTAAAGATGATCTATCATAACTTTATTACCATTCTGTATGTCTTTTAGTTCTTTTTCTTATCTTACTGCACTGGTAGCAGGACTTCTAGAATAATATAGAATAGAGGCACTGACAGCCTTTACTGTTCCCAGTTGTATAGTGAAGGCATTTAGTCTGGGGTTTATAGCACATATTGCCTGCTGCATGTGCAAATGGATTTACAGAAAACAAATGATGAATTATGGAGATTTCTCTCTTGCACAACATATATTTTCTTTTCACTTTCCAGGTATTCTTACTGGAGATTATAAAGAAGAGCATTATATAAGCAAATTTGTCCAATATTAAGACAAATAATTCAATTGTGTTTCCATAGGAGATTATCTGACTATAAAATTCTTATTAGTTTTTCTACCAAGACACCATTAAGATGGGTACACTAGTAGCAAATAGAATAAGAAAACCTGAAGGGGGGAGGTGTTAGATACTTAAATGGTAATAAATTCAGTATCAATGTTAAGAAAAGTGAGATAGGTCTGGAGTTACAGCTCAGTGTAAAGCACTTACTTAGCACGCACAAAACCTCAAGTTTGACCCTTACTTAGCATTGTGGCCAGCCAGGGGGAGGGAGATTGGCACGTAAGTGCAGTTTATAGAATTTTCCTCACTTTTTAATCAATGTGATGATTTGACTTCAGATTCAATTATTTAAAATTATTTTCTCAGAAATTAAAATTAAGAGCATGTTAATTAAGATTAAAGAATTAAATTAAGAACATGCTAAAAAATAAAGATTCATAGGCATTAACATAATATCAAACTATATTGCAATTGTAATTACAAACAATTCTATTCTTAACTGGTCTGTGGAATATTAGAAAACATTTCCCTTTCCATGCTGTTGTACCTAAGAAATAAGACATGCATTTTCTAATTACTTAAGGCAAATAAAATTATAAGGGAAAAATGATGCCTTAAAATAATACAATGCAAAAAATAAAAAAGGAAGAAAAATAGTAATACAATGTAATTTCTATCTAATGTAAGAAACATACCTATTTTCAAGGTATCCTGGTTATAAACATTTTTCAGTAGCTCCAAAATATGATTAATATATAAGTAAATCATGCTACCTAACAGACAAGAATGAAAATTACACAGTACTCTATATGACCTCATTTGCAAAAAATAATATTATATTACCTGAGCAAAAGATGGGAGTTTAGACTGAAGTAATATTATCTGAGTCACTATTTTGTTACTTGTGTGGGAATGAAGCAAAAGGATTATTGCTAATCCTTTAACTGCAAATAACGATTTATTTAAGAATTCATAAATTTCAACTGTGACCACAAAAATCACACCCTCATTGGCCAAAGTATTTTCTTCGTATGCAACAAATTAAAATGTTCAAAATTATACATACATAAGTACACAATCAAATCAGATTACAAAATGATTTATGCATTCAGTAAGGTGTCAAGCATTTGGTATTCATTTTTATTTTAATCTTATTAAGTTCAACTGTGGTCCTTCCACTTAAGTATCAATTAAGAGTGGTAACAATTTCAAACTACTTTTTCAAACAGTTTAGCTTCATTCACAGAAATAAAGAAACACGGTATTAGAAGGAGGTAAGTGTATCTTTTGTCAGTAACCTATGTTGTTCCCTCTGGCCCCATAAACAAGCTGCTCCTTTCTGAATACAACAGACCTTCTATTTAAATTTATGGAAAGACTAGAGCAGGAGAGCCTGCACTCACAATTTTAATAACCTATTAAGTTGCGACTTCAGATTCATTTTATAACTATGTTCCTGAGGGAGCTAAGCTATCTGGATAAAGATAAAATTTTTTTCCTTTAAAGATAAATAGCATCATTAATCTGCAACATTTCTTTTCTATTATCTTTCGAAATGAGGAGTTATTTTGTTCTGATCTTGAGGTAATTAGCCTTCATTCACCAGCCTGAAAATGTCTGTGTTCTGAAAATTAAAAATGTGTCATTAAGTGGAATTTACCATAATGTCATTTATCTTTATATAGTTCATCAGTGACAGCAATGGGCCTGGGAATCCATCAGCTTTTACCAAGGAAGCATTAAAACAAATTGAAAAACAGAATAATCCCAGGCACTCTTTAACACAGTCAAAGCCATTTGGGTAATTAAATAGTGGTATTTAAAGTTTTAATTTAGATTTTCCTCTCTGTTCATCAGTAGTCAAATGAGATGTTCATATTCATAACTGTTTGTAATAAAAGGCTTCATAAAGCAAGCAGAATATCAATGTTATTAAAATTCAATATAACATAGAGAGCTGTAAACTACAAAATAAAGTTCTTATTTTCCTCACCCTAATTTCTAAGATTACAAGAAAAATATTCCTTTCTTCAACTATTTAAGTTGCAATATTAGTTTCACAAAGGCTCATAATTCAACTCCCATAGAACTGCAAAAAGAAGTGTATGCTTTGAAATTCAACTTCATTATTGCTAACGTTGGGAAAAAATAAAATCGTCTATGTCTTAACTTTGTTTTCACTAACTACATCTTTCCAACAATTACTGCAGAATTATCAGACATAATTATAAAAATTCTGAAACTGTACCAGAAGTTAAAATCTTAGTGGGAGAGTCCAGAAGAATTCTGTTGTATCTAATTCTATTCATATACTGATCAGGGAAGCAGCACATGATTTAAAACAAGATTAAAAATCATATTCTCTTAGTTAAGATAGTCATACAATGAATAGATTTCAAGATATAACACAAATGAAATCAATTGGAAAGCTTAAACTCTCACAAAAATGTTTCAAAGGTATGACTCTCAAATTGCATTGCTCATTCAACATACCATATAAACATACAATGGTTATTTTTCTGAACATCTGGAAACAATACTATCTCTGAAAAATGTTTTCTTAACATAAAAGCAATTCAAAAACATAAAAATTAACTTAATGCAGCATTGTTCATTGCTGCAGAATTCATATTTAGAACTTATATAGTAAATTAAAATGTGGTAATGAATGTTGTAGTATGATTTTATGTTAAACTACTGGATAATTGAAGTTTAGCGCTTTGCCACTTAGATATGCAAATTTGAGTTTCAAATGTCTTTTGGGAAAAACAGAATAAATGATATTTTATAAAATATCTATGATAGAAAGTAATTTTCTTGGTTGATGAATTCTGAGACACACACACACACACACACACACACACACACACACACCACTGAGCAAATATCATACTAAATATTGATTAAGGACCAAAAAACTTTTAAGTGAAAATGCTTTTCATCTCCAGTTCCCTCCTGGCTTTTCAATGCTGTTGATCTATATTCTGCAATGACTTGGGGAAATGTAAATTTGAAGACAGCATTATTAAATGAATGTATGATTACATCACACGTGCCTTTATAAGAAGTGCAAGTTAATAAACCAGAACACAGTGGAACTGAAAAATTTAGAAACAATTCAAGTATACAATAAGAAACAGAGATCCCAGGAGGCAAAAATCTGGCACATTCATGCAGCTAGTCAACAATAGCACAGCTAGAACCAGAATCCAACCTATTCTTAAAATCTTATTTATATAATCTGCTTTGCAAATTAATGAATCTAACATTTACTCAGTATTTACAGATATATGATTACCAAATAGATTATCAACAATAAAATGTACTGTTACAAGACATTAGGAGCCTATCATCAATAAAATAATTTTTTACATGTTTTACCTTGAATGATTGGCCTATGAAATTTTAATATTCTAAAAAATAATCTATTTACTTAATTTGTAAACAATTCTATCTGGATTCAACAGACCTAAAGGATTTTTGCTAAATTTTGATTTACCTAAAATAGTTGCTTACTCCTCTGAACAAGAAAGAAACGATTACTGGGGGTTGGAGAGACAGCTCAGTGGTTAAGAGCACTGGTTGCTCTTGCAGAGGACCCAGGTTTGATTGCCAGCACCCACATAGCGGTTATGAACTGTCCTTGACTCCAGTTCCAGGAGAATCTGAAGCCCTCTTCTGACCTCCTCGGCATTGCACGACACGGGTGCACTCACATACGTGCAGGCAATACACTCACACACATAAAATAAAAATAATAAAATATTTTAAAAAAAGAAAAAAAGGATCACTGACCAAGTGAAACTGAGCAGTAATGATATTTAAGTTCAAATTACATGGAGGCACAGTTCATTGTGGTATAATTAAAGTTATCACACAGTTTGAAATTAATCTATTTGTCAAATGCAAATTCCAGAAAAAGATCAAGCTCAAACACAAAATCTATGATCATCTTCATTAGTCCCTCTTAGCACTAAATATCACTAAACCAGTTGTTGGAAAACATTTAGTACAAAAGTTTAGATGTAATACTATTTAAAATAGTTTTGAAAACCTGAACCCAGCTAAGCACATAAGAGACTAGTTCAATAAACACTGACATCCACTTCATGTATTCTACATTATGTAACGTAGCTATTAAAAAGAAAAGCCAAGGGCTGGGGATATAGCTCAGTGATGGAGTGCCTGCCTAGGATGTGAGAGGTCCTGATTTTAATCCTTAGTCTACCCCTAACCCCCTTCCCTGAGTTTTTTTTTTTTTTTTTTTAAAGAAAGTACTATATTAACTAAGAAGTAGAGTGAAAGTTAAAAAACAAACTACGTGAGATCTGTAAAAACAACAACTAACAAACTACTCTGTGTATATATTACTTCAATGTTCATTTTCATGCACCAGAAAAAGTACGGAAAATATAGGTGTTAACAATGGTATACTTTAGTGTGAATTTAGGCAGAGAAGCTATCAACAATGCATTTGGGTGGGGAACAAGGAGTTGGAAAAGGAAGATTAAAACTTTTTGTTTCTCTGAGACGGGGTCTCATTATATAGCCCAAGATGACCTAAACTCTCTTAACTCTCTGACTAGCTGGCCTCAAATTATAATTCTCCTGCCTCTCTGCTTTTCCAGTGCTGAGATTGCAGGCATATGCCACTATGTTCAACTACAAAGCACTTTTTAAGGAGGAAGCATTTCCTTAAAAGAAAGCACTTCTTTCAATAAGGTAACATCTATTCTGTTCAACAGTGACCCTGAAGTCGGAGTTGAGCTGACTTAAAGTGATACTAAAGCTTTAGAAATCTACTGTAGGAAGGAACACTTACTGATACTTATTTTGTTTTGTTGATACAGACAGCCAACAGATACATGCATGTATGTACACACATATGTGCACACACACAAAGCTAACTTACAATTATAGTTTTCTTTTAAGATATATATGTCTTTTTGGGACAGGGTCTCCCTGTAGCCCCAGCTGTTCTGGAACTCACTATGTAGACCAGGCTGGCCTTGAACTCACAGAAATCCGCCTGCCTCTGCCTCCCGAGTGCTGGGATTAAAGGCGTGAACCACCACGCCCAGCCAAGAAAAATAATTTTTAAAAGATCTCTTTTTTCAAGAAAGAAAGTATTAAAAGGAATCATCAGGATATCTGTATACTACATGGAAACATTAAAATGTTTAGAAACAAAATAAATGCTTTTTAGGTTAGGTAGAGGAGTGGTACTTAATTTTAGTTCAGGTTTTTCAGTCTTGGTACTACAGACATTTTGGACCAGAAAATTACTTGCTGTAGGAGGTTATCTTATAACTCTGTACGGTATTTAGTAGCCACACAGTTGATTCAGGAATGGCTCCACCACCTCAGCTGTTAACAACCAAAACTGTGTACAGACATTAAAAATAAAAAAGAAGACTTGGAGGGGACAAATTCCAAAGGGGCAGAATTACCCTCAGTTAAGAAACTACTGTTTCAGTCACAGATTTCCCGAGAAAAGATTTGAATGCTTTAAGTTAAGTGATTATCCTTTATAGACTGTTGGGCACTACTTACTTTCTACAATGGAAATGTCAAATATAAAACGGTATCACATCTTTGACATCCTACTTCCAAAATATGAAAACCTGAAACTTAAAAAATATTAAAAGCTGGCCTGATGGCTCATGAGGTAAAGGTGCTTGCTATAAGCATGACAACCTGAGTTCAATTCCAGGACATACATGGAAAAAGGGAACTGACTCTGTTGTCCCCAGTCATCCACAACCCCCCAGTAAATTTAATAAAAAATTAATGATAAATATTGAGAAATAAAACACAACTGTTGCTATGAAACACTCTATCTACTATGTAGATTCAAAGAAAGTATTTTTAGTATCAATCAAAATACTTTTTAAAAAATATTTTATGGGGTTGGGGATTTTAGCTCAGTGGTAGAGTGCTTGCCTAGCAAGCGCAAGGCCCTGGGTTTTGTCCTCAATGCGGGGGAGATATATATATATATATGTATATATTTTTTTAATTTATTCTTTTTATTTTATGTGTATGAGTATACTGCCTGCATGTATGCGAGTGCACCCATGTCGTGCAAAGCTGTGGAGGTCAGAAGAGGGCTCGGATTGCCCTGGAACTGGAGTTAAGGACGGTTTGTAGCCGCCATGTGGGTGCTGGGAATTGAACCTGGGTCTTCTGCAAGAGCAGTCAGTGCTTGTAACCTTTGAGCCACCTCTCCAGCCCCCAAAATACTTATAAAAAACTATTTTATCAAGATGAAAGGAAAATAATATGTGTTCATATAATCTGTACTATAATTATGAGAATTAGTCTGAAATTGCTAGAAATTGATAAGGCACCATTTATCTAGGCACTATGAGGAACAAAGTATCCTTGGGATAAATATAATTTTTCTGTAAAATTTGAAATAACAAAACTAAAAAAAAGTAAAATATCATGTGTTCATATGAAGTTTATTTTTATAATTGCTAGAAACTGATAAGGCACCATTTGTCTAGGCACTATGAGGAACAAAGTATCCTTGGGATAAATATAACTTTTCTGTAAATTCTGTAATAACAAAGCTCAGAAAAAATGTAAAATATCATGTGTTCATATGAAGTTTACTTTTATTACTTTATAAAATTTATTTTTGTTTTATGTGTATGAATGGTCTGCATGCATGTAATGCACCATGTGCATGTACTGCCTACAGAGGTCAGAAGGGGATGTTGGAGCCCCTGGAACTGCAGTTACAGCTGGTTGTTAGCTGCCAGCCATGTGGGTGCTGGAACAGAATCCAGCTCCTCTGCAAGAGCAGCCAGTGCTCTTAACAACAAAGCCATCTCTCCAGCCCCACAGTTTATTTTTAAATAAAATCAAGAAGGATAAAATAAAGATCTATAGGCTTAAGCAACTATACATATGCTGAAACAAAATATCCCACTAAAACTTTCTCAGTACTTTAGAAACACATTCATTGAAAAAAATCTGGCCTAAACTGAACATTTCTAACATTTAGCTATATCTATTTTGTCTGTTTATCATGAATACAAGGGTAATGAGTTAACTAACAAAATATTTAATTAACTCATGAAGATTTTGATCATGTAAAATGATTAATTTCTAAATTTACTGAACTTATTTAGAAATAAAATGCTAAAAATTGTCATACCACTGAAAGCCATCAGGTAAGTCTAGTATATGAATGACAACCGAAGACCTTAGCAAAGCCCTAGAAGGGTAAGTACAAGGTTCTAGGGATTGTCACTGTGAGAAGGCAGGCATGTTAGAGAAAAAGATGGATCAACAGAGACAGAGACATACAAATTTATCATTTGGCCAGACAAATGGAGTGACTTTCAAATATTCTCTCAGTTACAGAACTCTACTGAATTAAGACAAATGTACAAGAGATTAGAAACTAAAAGCTTTGGCTGAAGAAATGAGAAAAGTCCAGACTACTTGCCCTCACCTTTCCAAGACAGGCCTGGAAAGAACTATGTGAAAACTGGTGAACCAGAGTAGAAAGAATCTGAGAGGGAGGGAGACAAGAAGATTTTAGAGAGTGTGTGTTAGAGACAGGACAGTATGAATTGACTCAAATGTTGGCTAGAGAGGTATACTTAGTAAGACTAAAGCTGTCAAAACTGGTGGAACTCAATAATGAGATGTAAAGAACAAATGAAATAAATCCTGTTCATTAGCCACTAATCTTCAAAATTCATAGCATTTACCATATTTTTTATTTATCATATGAAAAAGATCTGTAAGACTAAAACAGTATGAGGTGGATATATATATATATATATAGCAAGGACACATTTTAACATTATAAACATTAGATGTTCATCAATAACTTTTTTGTTTGATAAAGTAGTCTACTACATGAGTCTACTAAAGGCCCATAGCTGCAATGCAAACTGGTAGATGTCATTCTAATGTCAAGTGGCAACCAGTAGTCACTCTGTCAGTCTGACAAGCACTCTCTCAGTATTCAGGGACAAAGCGCACATATGCACATATATAACATCCTTCCTGCCCCCCCCCTCCCCGCCAGGGAGCTGAGACCAAGTCACCAGAGGGAACACTGGCTGGCAGGAAAAAAACTGGAAAACGGCCACAACAATAATTCAGAAAGAAGAAATTAAACCTTAAACTCTTGCTTCCTTATCCTTGCCCCAAAGAGTTAATTCTATAGCACAGGGCCAAATGAGCAAATAGAAAAGGAAAACTTTGTCTCTGGTAGATGGGAAACAAAAAGGTCAATAATTCAGAAAAGTCTTCAACTTTGTATATTACTATCTGCTTGAGCAATGAGAACACCAAATAATCCTTAGTGGGAAGACGTCCACTCCAATACCTTCTCTTCTGATTGGCCTGCCTCTGACTCTGGAGTGATGGGATTATGCCACACGAGGCTAGTACCTTCTATTCTGAAGACTCCTACCTAACTACTCTCCACATATATCAGGCCAAATAAGTCTTAACAAGACATTGTCACAAACAAGCAAACTCATTATCTCAGAATACATGATCCTTCTACCTATCTTGAGTAATGGGATTACAGCATGTATCACCACCATGCCCATGTTCTGATCTCCATTTTAAAAATATTTTATGTGTATGAGTGTATTGCCTGCATGTGTATAAGTGCACCTGTGTCATACAATGCCTGTGGAGGTCAGAAGAGAGCAACGGGTTCCTCTGGAACTGGAGTTATGGATGGTTGTTAGCTGCCATGTGGGTGCTGGGAACTAAACTCAGGTGAGTGCTCTTAACCTTTGAGCCATCTTTGCAACACCCCCTGATCCCTATTTTTAAAAAGATCTAGCTAGTTGCTAAAATAAAAGCAAAATAACCTAGAAGACTATTACAAAAGTCCAGACTATGCAATGATAGGTTGAAATAAGGTAGGTAGCCATGTGGATGGATAAGAGGGTTCAGATTCTAAATATAGTTCAAAAACTTAAGAGGGAGGATTTGTTGCTGCTGTGGATGTTGGATATAAACACCAGAAAGTAGTTCAGGTCAGGATGATCAAGGCTATTTCCGGTCCGTAGTCCCTAGCCAACACACCAGTTACATGGTCACATATGCTTTCTATTCTTATTCTGTCTGGTTGCACATTGCTACATCTATTCTTCCTTTTACTAATCTGTTTTTGCCTGTGGTGTACAACAGCTGAAAATGAGAAAGGACTGACAAACAAGACTAGATTTTTTGGGTTTTTTTTTTTTTGGCATTTTTGAGACAGGATCTCCCTGTAGCCCCAGCTAGCCCAGACCTTGCTATGAGCTAGCCCAGAACTTGCTATGTAGACCAGGCTAGCCTCAAACTCAGAGATACACCTGCCTCTGCCTCTCACGTGCTGGGATTAAAGGTGTGTGCTGTGCCTGGCCTCAAAATCATATCCTTCATGTCTGTTTATTCTTGTATGGTGTTACCTTCCTTTTGCTTGTTTTCTTTGTTACCCTCCATTGGCACTGTTTGCCATAGCTTTGCATTCCTCCTGCAAGGCATAAGGCCTCTCCCTTCTTCATACCCTGTTGTATTCTGTATTATTGATCTGGTTTATTCAGGATTGAGTATTTTGTTTTGTGTTTTAAAAGATATTTCATTATTTTTGTTTTATGTGTATCAATGTATTGCCTGCATGGGTGTAAGTGTACCTGTGTCGTGCAGTGCCTGAGGAGGTCAGAAGAGAGCATCACATCTCCTGGAGCTGGAGTTACAGACAGTTGCCAGCTACCATGTGGGTGATGGGACTCAAACCAAGGTCCTCTGCAAGAGCAGCCAATGCTCAGCCACTGAGCCATCTCTCCAGCTCCTTGTTTTGTATTTGTTACAGGTTTATCTGTTTCTCCTTGAAATTCTGTCAGTTTTTGCTCTGTTGTTAGGCACATACACATTAAAGGTTGTTATGTCCTCTTGGAGAATTGATTCCTTTGTTGTAATACAATGCCCTTTTTATCTCTGAGCTTCTAGGGTCTGTATTTTGGTACTTGACAAAATTGGAGGGAAATTCTCAGTCATTACTTTACATGTGTTGCTTCTGTTTCTCAAGACAGTGATTTTTCTGATTTGGGACTGGAGAGATGGCTCAGCGGTTAAGAGTACTGACTGCTCTTGCAGAGGACCTCGGTTCGATTCCCAGCACCCACATGGTGGCTATGAACCGTCCTTAACACCAGTTCCAGGAGAATCCGAAGCCCTCTTCTGACCTCCGCGGCATTGTATGACATGGGTGCGCACTCACATACATGCAGGCAATACACTCATACACATAAAAAAATTTTAAAATAAAAATTTCTGCAGCTTGAAGTTTTTTCTATCACTGGAAAGTCAGTTTTCATTTGTTTATGCTTCTGAAATTTCTAGTTTCCTTTCTTATTTGCAGTTTCTAGCTTATTGCCGAAAGAGAAATACCATAACTAAATTTATTTAGAAATGTATATTAGGGGATGGGTGTGGTGGTATATACATGTAGTCCCACCACTTAAATGATGAGGTCAAAGAATGAGAGCTCAAGGCCAGCTGGGGCTACAAAGTAAACTGCCTTGCCTCCTCTGTATATGGTAAATATGTGATTGTTTTGTGAATCTCATACCTACCTTTGTTCTTACTGAATTCTGCATTTTATCTTTTTATTTTTAAAAAATAGTTTTCTTTTTTTCTTTTTTCTTTAAAAAAATTAGTTTTTGAGACAGGATCTCCCTGTAGCCCCAGCTGGCCTGGAACTCATGATGTAGACCAGGCTAGCTTTGTATCCACAGAGATCTGCCTGCTTCTGCCTCTGGAGTGCTGGGATTAAAGGAGTGAGCTACCGTGCCCTTATATGTATGAGTATATTGCCTGCATGTAGGTAGGTGCACCCGTGTTGTGCAAGAATCTTGCATTTTAAATGATTTTGGGAGCCAGAATTAATACTTTTAGAACTTTTTAAAAAGAAAAATGTTGATTTTTCCCAGTACTGATTAAATTGCGCCATTAGGATGAAATTAATTTTCATTATTTTTCCCTTAAAATGTCTAGAGACTCCATATTTAAAGGAATATCCCCATTTTGTTTCTAATAGAAAGAATGTGACTGACACACTTAGAATATAATTTTATTTTTAATCATATTTTGATGATCTGTCATTCTCTTTAACTGAGGGTTAATGAATAGTTTTAACTATTTGTTAGGTAAACTAAAGCATCAGTACTTCTGGCTTTCCTTTCTGTGCCAGTGTTGTTCACATGAGCTTTTGAAATGGAAGATTTGGTACTTCTGTTTTTTCAAATTTTTATTATTTTAATTTTGCTTCTTAACCATATTAGAGAATGGAGAAAGGGCTCAGCAGTTAAGAACACTGGCTACTTTTGCAGAGGACCCGGGTTCAGTTCCTAGCACAGACATGGCTGCTAACAACTGTCTATAACTGCAACTCCAGTTCCAGGGGATCTGATGCCCTCTTCTGGCCTCTGCATGCTCTATACACACATGGTGCCGCACTTACATACATGTAGGCTCAAAAAGACCAAAAGAAAAAAAAGAGAAAAAAAGAAAAAGACTATCTAAAATAAACAGATAACATAATGTGTGTGCATTGGTAGAAGCAAAACTAGCTAGGTAGGTAGTCAGATTGAGTAACTAGATGACTGGTAGTTTCATGTAAATCTATAGCAGAAGTACCATGTGTATATAAATTTTTTTTCATGAAGATTTGCTATATGGCTTCTATGCCTTGGCTTTTCTCTGCTCTTTGGAACTTCTTTTCATCTAGTCTTCCCAAATTTATCCAAGTCCACCTGAAATCTCTTCTCTGAAATGTTTCCAGCATGATTTTGACTTCATTTCCTCCTGTTTAAAATGCAAGATTTGAGTTACTTCTCATTAGTCTCTAGAGGGCTGAGGCTTACATATCAGTACTTTCCTTTGATGTCCTCTGCACTTCTTCCCCTATACCACACAATTGAGTACTCTGAGTTTATACTTGAAGATTAAGTTTTCATGCAAATCTAGATATATTATAGACATCTCTGAAAAATTAGACAAATGCTGCTCTGTTCATGTTTATCACTTAGGCCATCCTGGCATTTGAATATATTGATTATTTTAGCTTTGTTGTGGTGATATTTTTTTGTCTGTCTGGTTTTTTTTTTTTGTTTTTTTGAGTCAGGATCTCCCCATAGCTACAGCTGGCTTGGAACTTCCTGTGTAGAATATACTGACCAAGATATCATAGAGATCTGCCCGCCTATGCTTCCTGATTCCTGGGACTAAAGGTGTGCACCACCACACCTGGCTGTTGAGGTTATACTTTTAATAGAAAACTGGGTAATAGAATCTAGGTTGGAGTACCTGATTCTACTGTCATTCAGGAAGTAGTTCAGACAGCCTATGAGAGACTTGAAGAGAGACACTATCTAGCAATGGGGAGGACATTTAGAGTGAAGTTGAAACTCAAGAGCTGGAATCTTAGATAATACAGGTTGATAAACAAGCAGAATGAAATAGGGTTTAGTGTAGGGAATTTAAATTTGAAGTAATAGTACTGAGAGAGTATATCTGAAGAGGTAATCCAGGTTTGGAGCTTAGAGTAATCCAGAGTGGACGTGGAACTTGGGGTTGTACAGATATCATGCTTTTAAATTTACGTGATGTTTTCATTATTTTCATGGAGATTTTATTCTTCTCAAAGAGATTTATTTGTGTGTTGTCCTGGTTAACTTCTGAGAAGCTTCTGTGAAATTATGCTAGAATTGGTTTTAAGAATATAAATCCCATAAATCCACAGCTTGAGCAACAAATTGAATCTCTAATAAATACAAGGAATTTAAGAGAAGAATCCCATTTATAAGAGAATAGCTAATATTTATTATATTCAGTTATTATATAGACAAATTCTGTATCCAGAGAACATCTTTGTATTATGTCACTGCCAATTCAGTTATTATAGCAGAACTGAAACAGACTTCTTAGATTCTGGTATCTTTTATGAAGACAATGCTTGTGCATATACCAGTTGCACACCCAAATACCTAAAAGATTTTGTTGAAAAATTCATTTAAATATTTATTATGTTATAAGCCACTGTGAGCACTGGAAAAATAAAAGCAAAATAAGGAATTTTGTTTGTTTAATCCTTTCCTACCTCCTTTGGAAATATAAATAATATCACCAGAAAATGATATTTGTTACATGATCACATAAACCCAAGTGTTTTGTCTTTAAAGTAGCAGTTCAGTGAAGAGAAAGATGTTTATTTTGGTATAAATATAGCCTGTTGCATGGGGAAAGAAACAGTTGAGTTTGAGTCCTAACAAATCTATCAGGAGAACTTGACTGTGTGGTGAAAGTGAATGTCATTTTAGACCAGAAAAACAGATAAGTAGAACAGTCTGTGTAAACTGGTTTAAGAGAGTAATTAATATTTTATGTGTCTAAAGTGGTAGTGGCATAATGTCATCTGCGAATTAGCTAGTAGGAACGCCACATAAAGAAGTTTTATTGTAGTCCAAAGTTGAGGGGGGAGTAATTTATACTAGGTTGGTAATTTTAGAATTGAAAGTAAATATTATTCAAATAATTTTGAATAAAAGTTTCCCAGGACTTAATGATGTGATTAAAAAGATCAGCTGAGAGAGGAGTGAGTTTTGAAGTTGTAAATTTATATGATTAAAAAAAAAAAAAGATTCTGTCACTGACAGTAAAAGGGAACTTGAAAGAAGAGCCAGTTTGGTAGATATGTTGAGTTTGAATCATCTGTATTTCATTTCAGCGAAGGGATTGTGAGGGTGTCCCAAGAACAAGTAGAATACTTATGTCAGATACTAAGATATATGTCAATTTTTTGATATGGAAGAAATCTAAAAACATGTGCTTAACCAGCTTTTTTATTTTGGCTCATCTACATCTCTGTATTTTCTGAATCACATTGCTTAGTACAGAAATAGGTTTGCTGTATATTTTGAATGAATAATGAAAGAATGAGCCATTATTCTTCAGATTATACTGAAATTTTAACTTTAGATGCAGCCGTTTTACTAGCTCTCTAATGGTAACAAGAGTATTATCTATTTAATTTTAATATGTCTTTTGCAAAGGATTGTTCAAATGAACAAATACAACTTAAGATTCTATAGTAAATAAGCTAACAATACTTTAAAGGGAGCCTGCTTTAAAGAAACAGGTAAAACTCTATCTTATAGGAAAAATTTTTGTTTAATTTTTCCCTACTTTGTTTTTCTTTAATAACTAGCTTTTTGTTTTGTTTTATTTTTGGCACTAGAAAAGTTAAATATAACCATGGTTCAGTCAGCTTTAGTAGGATACTATTTAAAACTGAGAGTTTAAAATAAACTTTTCCCCCGGCATGTTTCATACTTTTAAGACTCCCTGGGTTGTTTTTTTTTTTTTTTTCTATAGATACTGATTAAAAGCTTCTGTTTCATGTTATGATTATTTTAATGTTATTTGAGGACATTTAAAAAAAAGAAGTCTTTTACCAAATAGCTAGGATATGACTAAAACTAAGTATGTTGTCTTTTCTTCTGAAAACAATTTTAGTTCATTATTGGGTAGTTATTAAAAATGATTAATTTCTAAAATTTTATTGCTACAAATGCTTATATTAAAAATATTAGCAAACATTTGAGAACATGATATATTTATATTTGAAAGCAATCATACTATTTTAAATTGATTGTTTTTAAAGAATGTGTTGATCACCATGTAGTATTTTATTCTTATTTATAGGGAGGAAAAAAGCAATCCAGAACAATCAAAGCCAGGCTGCAGCAACTTGTTAAACACTTTAGAATTAGACTCCCCCCAACCCTCCTTTCTGATGTGATACTTTGAAGGCAGCTGCTGCAGATAAACTCTGAAGCCCCAGATGGTGGTTGCCTAATCCTCATGAGAATTCATGTCCTGGAAGCAGCTCTTATCTCTCCAGACCTGACATTGTCTGTGAGCTTTCACTAAGGAGGGAATAATATAAACATGCTATGCATGAGTTTCACTTCTTGAATATGTCAAAGACACAGGAAGTTACAGCAAAGTATAACAAGAATGGAGTTCACATTATTGAAAGTATTGTTATTTAAAGCACTTGATGGGCGCTTGTGTTGAGTGATGGTATATTGTTGGGAAGAAGACAATGAATTCTGGTTTTGAAATGCCATCCCTCCCAATATCATGAATTCAGAGATGTAGATTTGTCATTAAGGGTGCAACACCCAGAAGAATTCACTGTTAATACGAGTTGCTTTAATCTAACAATTTAAAACCATCCTGTAAATGAATGTATGGCTTTTATTTCCGACTTAATGGTCCTTCCTGTTTGGAAAGTCAGCACAACAATTTCAGTATTTTAATAAATCCAGATTTAATCTTTTGTCCAAAAATTTCCAAGACTCTTATTTGTGAGATCTGGTCACTGAGAGCTAAACATGATTTGTCTCTTACATAGCAGCCACATGCCCTGAAGTAGGATTAGAGATACTGTCTGCTTCAGGCAGTGTCTCAGCTGACACATAAGCAGGGACATTGGCACTGACATCATGAAGAATTGCTAAATCGCCCACTACTTGGTGATACGGCTCTGTATAGATAATAAGTGGGGTTCTTCTTTATAAAATTACAAAATTGTCCTCAAACAGGAAATAATAGTTACCTCTCAAAATAAAGTGTAAGGCTATGTTTCAAATCTTTTGTTTCTTTCCTCTAAATACCCTGTTCTCCAGCCATATTGGCTCCCCTACCAGTTATAGAGTCTGTGGTTCCCATTTATATTTTTGTACCATTTCATTAAATCTTCCTATAGTCCCTTTCCTGAAAGAGACAGCTGTCATCCCATTAGGGCCTTCCTCTGTGAAGTGTTCCTCAGACTGCATCATTTCATTTTCTTTTCAAATTTCTTTTACATTTATTTATTTATTTTGATTGAGGGGGGTGTGCATGCGTGCGGCAACACACATGGAGGTCAGGGGGCAATTGTAGGATTTGGCTCTGTCCTTCCACCATGTGGGTTCCAGGGGTCAAATTAAGGTTGCCAGGCTTGATAGCTGTTGCCTGAACCCCCTGAGCCATCTTGCCAGCTCCCTTCATACTCTTTAGCCCCAGAACTTTATTATTGGAATAAATTTTGTAAATTACAGTTTTGCAAGGCAGTGTGGTACACATATGTCATCCCAGCATTCAGAAGGCAGGGTCAGGAAGGTTGGGAATTCAAGACCAGCATAAGCTACCAAGAAAGTTCAAGTGCAGGCTGAGCTATATAACTACACCTTTTCTCAAAAAACCAAGGGCTGGGAACTGTGTTTGGCTGTGTATAGGAGCAATTGCTGTAGTATTCAGTGAGGCTAAAAAGGAGATTTGCAGATTTGAGGCCAGACCTTAAAAACAAACCTGGGTTTCAGGAAGATAGGATAGATAGCAAGAAGAAGGAAGAGGCACCAAAGACCCATGTTCCATTCAAAGGTTTTTACATTAATGATTCACCTTGTCGGGTGTGTGTGTGGGGGGGTTGTCTTGCTGTATAAAGTTCTGGTGCTTGCTCTGTGCTAGTATAGCCTGAAGTTAAGTGCTTGCCACCCATGTGCACTGTTGGTATCCACTGAACTCATTTTCTGTTGCTTCCTATATCTGTTCTATTGGCTGCACCCTGCCACCCGAATTCTTTTTTCCATAGCATCTATTGCTTTTAATTAGAGCCTACTCTGCTTTCCCTTTCATTTTAATTAGCATTGACTGAGCTTCCCTGTCACTTACTACTTTTCTTTCCTCTCTCGTGTATCTTCATTTTAATAAGTCTTTAAAAGCAGTCAACTGTTTTCTATCCTTTCTAGTCAGTACTCCAAATGTACTGTACTTCCATTTTCTTTCTTTTTTGTGTTTTCATATGTGTTATTTTAAATCTGTTAAGATGAGGAAGGTGTGCACCTGAGTCCTTCAGTATTTACTACTGCTTAGAAATGGTAGTGGTGAGGTAGAAGCAGAAGTTGGTGCAAAAGGGAAAAAAAAAAGAAGAGTCAAATAAAAAATTGGAAAACACTTATAGCTGTGCATAAATTATGCTTTTTGGAAAATTCATTGAAAGTGTGATTGAGGAACAAGATGTGAGGAAATGTAAACCAAAAGTCTGAGTCATTGGGAAGCTTCTTTGCCCAATAATCTAACACACATTTGCCATCAAGTTCTGTTCATTACAAATACAAATGATTTAGGTTAGGTACATACCTACATTCCCTACACTTGGGGAGGCCGAGGCAGGAGGATTTCGAGGTTAATGCCAGCCTGGGTTGCATAGTTCCAAGCCAGCCTGGATAATATAGTGAGAGACCTTGCTTAAACCCCTGCTGCATAAGGAAACTTCTCTGGTGAGAGTTGAGAGATACATTAATCTATGGATATAACAATAAGTCATTAAGAGGCAGTTTAATACTATAACTAGTAGAAAATTGCCCTGTGTCCTGTCCAGCCTCAGGTTTCTAATCCTGTTAGCAATCCCAGGTATAGGTTTCATACCATGATGCTGACCTGAAATCCAATTAGAGGGTGGTTGGTTACTCCCATGACATTTATGCCACTATTGCACCAGTGGGCCTATCTTGGCCTATCTTGCCAGGCCAGTTCTTGTAGTTCACAGGATTCACAGCTGGGTAAGGTTGATGATTATTTTTTCCTTCTGGTAGCATGCATAGCACCTTCCAGCACTATGAACTCTAGCTAGTAGAGATGAGGATCTGAAGTCTGCACCAGCTTGATTTTTCCTTGTTTGTTCTACAGTTCGTATAGTGTTTTTTATATACTGCTTCCACAAAAGATTTGAGATAGATTGCGATAAGATACATCTACAGTAGATACATCTACAATAGGATAGTTACAAATAAAGAAAACGTGTAAAAAAGAAGTCAGTTACTTCCCTAGGAATGTAAGATGAAATGATTACTGTACTTAAACATTAGCTGTTAGCTTTCACAGGTAAAGCCATGAAAAAAATACTGAATTGATATTTATTTAATTACAGAGTTTTTTTGTCTTTTTAAGACAGGGTCTCCCTGTAGCCACAGCTGATCTGGAACTTCCTTTGTAGACCAGGCAGGCCTTGAACTCACAAAGATCTGCTGCCTCAGCCTCCCAAGAGCTGGGTTTAAAGGTGTGTGTCACCACCCGGCTTAGATAGAGTCTTGAAACTGGTCTCAAGTTTGTAATCCACTGCCTCAGCTTCCTGAGTCCTAGAATCAGAGGTGGGAACCACTATGCCTGGCCTGAAATTTATTCTTGAACTGCCATAAATAAATTTATAACCTCCAGAAAAGTAGAAATTCAATATGACAGACCCAGAAAACATCTGGCATTAAAAGGTACTGAGTCATTAGGTGCCTCTGTGACCACCCTCCAGGAACAAAGTCATCCAGAAAAGGAATGTGGATTTTCCCTGCTCTATTTACTAGAAAACCAGAGCATAAACCATCAAGGGAAATGAAGGGCACTTAGTGAGAAATTTTCTTTTTAAAGAAGCATAAGAGCTGGGCGTGATGGTGCACGCCTTTAATCCCAGCACTCAGGAAGCAGAGACAAGCAGATGTCTGTGAGTTCAAGGCCAGCCTGGTCTACATAGTGAGTTCATGGCCAGCTGGGGCTACAGGGAGACCCTGTCTCAAAAAGATTAAAAAAAAAAAAAAAGCGTAATAGGTCAGTAAGGAGGATGGAAAAACGGGGGCCATATATATATGTGTGTGTGTGTGTGTGTGTGTGTGTGTCTGTGTGTGTTCGTCTGTGTGTGTGTGTGTTAGAGGGTGATTTGTGGCAGTAATTTACAGATTTTAAAAACTAAAGACTGGGGGCTGGGGAGATGGTTTAGTCAGTAAAGTACTTGTTGTGCAATCATAAGGACTTGAGTTTAGATAACCAGCACCCATATAAAAAAGCTGGGCATGGAGGGTGAGAAAGGCAGATTGCCCAGAGCTTGCTGGCCAGCTAGTCTAGACAATTGGTAAATTCCAGGTTCAATGATGGACAGCAATAGAGGAAGATACCCAATCTCGGGTCTCTACACACACACACACACACACACACACACACACACACACACACTCACTCACTCACTCACTCACTCACTCACTCACTTACAGGGGGTAAATATACTTTGGATGACTTGATCCAAGCCTCAGAGAGCAAAATAAGTACATCAGATTCTAAAGTTCATGCTGATCTGGGAATAGAGATGAAAACTTTAGATTAAATAATGTCTAATGGTCTGATCAACAAATAGTTAGCATAAGCAGGCTAAAGGTTGAGAGAGAATGGAAATGAACATTCTAGAAAAGGGAAAGGGAAACAGGAAAAAACAAAGGAATCCAGAAAAGCAGGAAGAACTTGGGAAATGAGTGCTTTGAGTGCCCGAGAAGAAACTCTAAAATCTTAGATGCCAGTTTGAGAAGCGGGGAACTAGTGTGTGTAATAAATTTGTTTATATTTTTAAAAAGCTGAGTAAGAAGACTATAAACATTAAGCAAGTAAACACTGTTATGTGCCAGGCATTTTGTTATATATCAGAGAAAAATTCCTGTATTCAGAAATTCAAAATCTGGAGAGACTAATATGCATAACTACATTACATATTATAAAATTAGATAAAATGGCATGTGTAGTGTTTAAAATCAATACAGTAATAATTCCTTTGTGGGGAAACTGGCAAAGATCTTACAGAGGAAATACATCTGAGACATACCTTGGAAGATAAATACAGATTTCTTTAGGTAGAGACAAGGGGATGATCAAGGGAGTAATTAAGATCTCATCTAGAGCTCTCTAAGTGAGACTGTAAGGTAGGAAAGAGAAACTAAACAAACAAATTCTACATTTTAAAAGAAAGAAAATGAATTAAGAGCCAGCAATTCTGTTTCCAGGAATATACCCAACAAAATTAAAAACATATGTCCATTGAAAATTTGTACAGAAAGCACAATACTTCCAATAGTAGTAAGAATACCTCAAGTGTCCAAGTGATAAAAATGTGATATATATGCACAACTATTATTCAACCCTTAAAAGGCATTAAGTTCTGCCACAGATCATAAGATAGATACATCTGGGAAACACTGTTAAGCAAAAGTAGCAAATGACAAGAACCACATGCTGTATGATTTTATTTCTATGAAATGTGTACAAACAGCAAATCTACACAGAAAGTGGGCTGAGGAGCTAGAACTCGTTCTCTTTTTCTTCCTATTGTCTTATTATATATCTATATATTCACACATCTCAGTCCAGCTTAGCCTTGTACTAGGCATACGGTGAACACTCAATGACTATTTATTCATATAAAATTGTAAACAATTGGAAAATCCAATAGCTTAAACAAACTTAAAATCAAGCTATTTTTCTTCGGGCTGTAGAGCTTGACTACTGAACAGGTGCACATATTTAACTTACATCACTAGATAAAGTCTCTTTTTTCTAATCATTTAAATTAACAACTTAAGGTAGTGCTTTATATAAAACACAGGATAATTATTCTTTTAAGGCAGAATGATAACTTTTTAGAATACCCTGTTTTTGCTTGTTACATGTTAAGATACAGTGAATTTTTTCCATTTGAGAGTAATTACTGTTGATAAGAGTAATTTTAATTATCAATTTAAAGTTACAATTACTTCTGTGAGACTAATATTCATTAAAACACTTTCTCTGCTACAATATATTTTTGACAAAGACACTTTTTAAACTAGGATAATACAGAAATAAAGAACTGTGAATTGAAAAAAATTTCACTTTCATTGAAATCAAGTCAATGGCTCATTATTCAAAAGCATATGTTTATCAATACAAATAAACTTTCATTTCTATAAAGTTTCTATTTGAGGCTAAGATCCTAAAATAGCACCTAAGTTGCACCACCATTCAGCTACTAAGAAAAAGCTAAGTAATGCTTCCCATGACTAAATGGATTAATTCTTTAGCCCAAACACAATTACTGTTCTCCACACTATTCCATTGAACATCTAAATAAGCATCCCAAAGCTGATTTCATTCAAAGGAAAGATCCAGACCAAAGAATAATCCCAAATGTATGAACTTTACATTTTGTGTAAGGTTTTTTCTTAAAGGGAAAAATCTATAAGTAGTAACCAGGAAAAGAAATGAGTCATTTTAGACAGGTGTTGGGGATGACATCTATTGACTAAAAGATATCTTTGTTGAAGGAGTACCCTACAGATTCCAGTAGATGTCTTTTTCTCAAAACAATTTTTCTGACTTGTATCCTGAATCGAGACTTTTCTAAAGTGGCACACATAGTAGCACTAAAAAGAATAATTCTTTAAGAAATAACTCTTTTACATAGAAATAAATGTTACATCTGAATGTTTCTTTTCTTGCTGTAGAATTTCTCAACCTCAACCATATATTAAGAGTATTTTGGGCTGTAGAGATGGCTCAGCGGTTAAGAACACTGGTTGTTCTTGAAGACCCAGGTTCGAATCCCAGCACCCACATGGCAGCTAACAACTGCCTGTAACTCCAGTCCTAGGGATCTGACAGCCTCTTCTGACCTCCGCGGGCATTGCATGACACGGGTGCACTTTACCTTCATGCAGGCAATACACACATACACATAAAATAAAAATAATAAATTTTTTTTAAAAAGAGTATTTCTTTCTGTTCAAGTTTTGTCAAACATTTTATTCCAAATTTCAAAAACCTGCTATAATACACATCTACACTAAAGAAGAGATGTGATGGAGTCAGGTAAAGGAGAGTGACAAAAATGCTGTACTGTGGCTCAAGGAGTAAAATGAAAGAAAACAAAGTTTATTGTTTGCTGACTTCAGATCAGAATTTACTAATAATAAGTCATCTGGTTGTGGGACAGGATGCCTTTTTAATACTTGATGTTACTAAGATGTTACAAAGATGCTAAGTGACCAAGATCCACTGTGATGGATCTAGACTTGACACACTATAGGGGTGGTTCTCCCTTCTAAGACTGAACATTTAATGCCAATCTTCTTTACCTAAAGTTGTGAAATTATAATTGCCTTGTCATCTGCATAATGCCCCTTGGGAGACAGCTATTGTCAAATTATTGTTACAATGGTTATTAGGAAGAATTTTTAGCTCTTTATAAAACTGCATTTAACTAAAGGATTAAATGCTGTTAGGTGGTCTTTTTACAGTTCTGCCTCAAAAGACTCACAATCAATGTAAAAAAAATGTTTTTTAAATCAAGCTATTTAGTTTTGGTCTCCTAACAAAAGCTGTATTAATGGCAGAGCTTCTTTGCATTGTTGGAAACTAAATACCTACAAGGAGGCAGGTGAAATGTGTGTAGGGGGGTTTATTTCCCCTTATGACACGAATGAAAATAAAATGCAAAATTCCTAACCAGTTTTGATTCATGTTTGAATTCAGTAGCAGGGGGTTAAACAGGCTGAACCTCACCTTTAGCAATTGCAGGTATTATCGGATTAATTTAAATGGTTATTAATGCCCTTTGGAATTCTAATTAGCCAGAGGGACAGCTGATACAGACAGCCTTTGGGGAAGGGGTGGGATTATTCTCAGAATTCAAACCCATTTAGACTAACACCCCTACATAAATCCTATCCACTCATTTTGGGAGGAGTACAGAGGATGGCAGGGAGAGGTGATAAAGAGCTTGAAGAAATACAAAAAACAAAAATAAGAGAGAAGAGAAAGAGAATGAATTAATGGAAAAGGGAAGTATTTCTTTTTTTATACGCCCTTTCCTTCTTTTTCTTTATATTGAAGCAGGGTCTCATGCCATCTTACAAGGAGACCTGGAATTCACTATGCAGCTCAGGCTGGCCTTGAACTCATCGGTGATCCTCCTTCCACAGCCTCCCAAGTGCTGGGATTACAGATGTGAACCACCACATTCAGCTTCAATACACTTATTAATCTGTACTGGTGATTAGAAGAGAAACCAAATGTACTTCTAATATTTACACACACAAAAATACGACTTGTTAGAACTGTTAAGATATTTGGACTAGGGCCTGGGGAGATGATTCAGTGGTTAAAAGCACTGACTGCTCTTGCAAAAGACCTGGGTTCAAATCCCAGCACTGACATGGTGGCTGACAACTGTCCGTAACTCCAGTTCCAGGGGATCCAGTGCTTTCTTCTGGCCTCTGCAGGCACTGCATGACATGGGTGCAGTTAAATACATGTAGGCACAATACTCATACACATAAAATAAAGTCTTTAAAAAATTATTTTAAAAAGTTTTAAAAGATATTTGTGCCAGAGTCTTACTTAGAACAAATCAGAAAGACATAAAAGTAAGACAAAAGTTCCTTTTCACTTAGGAAAAGATTTCTTTAGTCTGTTTATCTGAAAAAGCAATGATTGCAATAGCCCTAAATGTTTTCCCAAGCCTACGCATTTAATGTACTCATAAATAGGACAGCTTTCTTGTGTGGGTCACGCACACGCACTCTTAAATAATATGAGGCATGAAATCAGAGAGTGATGGAAAACTAATATCCAAGAGTTGTGCTTGCTGCACTTGTTTTAATTTTTCCATGATTTCAAAAAAGATCAGAGTTCCAACTCGAAGCAAGAGAAAAGCCCACTGTCTACCCTGTCTTTCCCATTGAATGCAGATATAAAACTTGGATAAAATACATAAAGCAGCTAGTGTAGGAAGACTTACATTACCATCCAACTAATGGCAAGTTTACCAGTGTCTCTTTTGGTGTGGCCTGGCCTAGACTTAATACAGCCAAATCTGGAAGTGTGTACTCCAGGATTGACAGGTGAGAACTCCAAAAGCTCTCCAGCTATAGCTTCCTGAGCAGGAAAGCATCACCTAATGCTTAGAGTGGAAGAAATCCCCCACTTTTTTTTTTTCAATATCAATCTTATGATGATGGTGGTAGAACTGACTAGTGGATGGGGGACCCATGGAAGTGAGGAAATGGTCCTTTTTAGCAGGGTGGCCTGAACTTCTGTTTTTGTGTGTCTAGTTCAGTGGCTGAAGATCAAAATAAGAGGCCTAAGCAACCAAAACATATCAAAGAGATAACCAAAAAGGAGTAAAGAAAAGTCATCCCATAAAACTGCTTGCAAATTTCTGGGCTCACTTCAAATTGTGCATGCTTAGAGTTGATGCCAAAATAGCTTACCACATACTTGTGAAAACTCAAATACTACCTAGTTGCTAGGCAGACCAATACTTGGCACACATACACACATGCCAGATCTGACTGTAAAGACTGTAAAGGTTGTATAAAAGAAAGTGGCATTAAATCACAACCCACAGAAGGTCAGTTACAGATACCCAACCACAAATTACCTACTAAAAGTATCACATTCACCACACAACCAAGGCACAGTCTCATGTACAACACATAATTTGTCCAGAATATAGTCCTAAATAATTTGATACATGAACAATCAAGACAACCTCAATTTAGGAGACAAGACAATCTATGCCAACTTGAATAATATGCCAGATTTATCTGTCAGACTTTAAAGCCATTATCATGAAATGTTCCAAAAAGAGGGGTAAACACTCTTACAAAGAAGAAAATCTCCCCCTCCCTCCCTCCCTCCCTCCCTCTCTCCTTCCCTCCCTCTCTCCCTTCGTCTTATGTAGCCCAGGCTGGCTGCAAATTCCCAATCCTCCCACCTCCTCATGCACCACCATAACCATACTCAGCTGGAAATTTGCATTTAAAAAAACTTATAACCAAAGGGAAAATCTGAAACTAAAATAATACAAGAACCAAATGAAAACCTCACCGGATAAGTTCAATAGCTGAATAGATATGACAAAAGAAATCATCAGTGAGCTTGAAGATAGACTAATAGAAAACATCCAATCTTAACTGAAAGGAGATGAAAAGAGAACAAAACCAAAGAGACCTCTGAGACAACAGCAAGAGGTCTAACAGTCATCTTTTGAAGTTCTGGAAAGAAAGGAGAGAGTATGAAAAGAGAAATAGAAACTATTTGAATTATGGCTTAAAACTCAAATTTTTAAATCTTAAGTTCCAGTAGCATTATTTATATTAGAGCAAAACTGGAATCACAGAATTTATCACAGACAACTAAAAGCAGTATAGCATTTTTAAAAAAATATTTTATTTATTATTTTTATTTTATGTGTATGCGTGTATTGCCTGCATGTAGGTAAGCGCACCCTTGTCATGCAATGCCTGCAGAAGACAGAAGAGGCTGTTGGATTCCCTGGAAGTGGAGTTACGGACAGTTGTTAGCTGCCACGTGGGTGCTGGGATCCGAACCCAGGTCTTCTGCAAGAACCAGTGTTCTTAACTGCTGAGCCATATCTCCAGCCCCCCAACAGTACAGCATTTTTAAGGGCTCATTATTTAAAAAAAAAAAAAAAAAAAAAAAAAAGACTGTCCTTAAAGAGTCCCATGTGGGTGCTGCTGCTTATTTAAATGCAGTTTTTTGGTTTTGTTTGAGTTCCAAGAGTATCAACTGTCAACTGCTCACCTCTTCCCAAAGGTGGGCACCAGAACAGGGACCAAAGGTGATCTCACATGTTTTTCTAGCACCTGATCTATTGAAAAACTTCATGTTCATTCTTAGGAAGAAAACTCCTGGAAGAATGAATTTCTTATCTCAGGGTTACATGCTGTCTTTGCTGTTGCTAGTGTTATTGTTTTAATTTCCTTTGTGAAACTTATTCTAGTCATGAAGATTTTTGCCTTCCTCCTGGGTATTGTTATAAAAGCTACAAAGTTGGGACAGGCAAATCCTGGGTGTGAGAGCTTTAATTTATCTACCTCATTTACTGTTTTAATATTTGTAGCAAAAAAGTCCATTTTCCTATTCTGTGATGGCTGAAGCATTCTTGGGTCTCATCTTAATTATTTTTATCTTTATTTTTATCTTATGAGTGTACTGCCGGCATGAAAGTGCACCCATGTCATGCAGTGCCTTCAGAAGGCTGAAGAGGGCATTGAAATTGGAGTTACAGATGGTTGTTAGCTGCCATATGGGTGCTGGGATTAGAACCTGAGTTTTCTCTCCAAGAATAGTCAGTGCTCTTAACCCTGATCCATCTCTCCAGCCCCCTTAGGCCTCATCTTAAACTCACAGTGATGTATTAGTGATAAGAGCTGAACATTCAAAATGTCTTTTAAGATTCCTTTTAGTAATTCCATTTTTGTACATGTAATAATTTTGAGCAGCTGATGTAACAATGCTCTAATAGATTAATGAACAAGAAGAAAGACTTCTTTCTCCAACTTCTGCACAGAGAATTCTTTTCTATTCTGCCAAAAGTCCTTGCCAAAGTGAGGCTGTCAACCAAAGTTTGTCTCTTTATAGTGCTAGAGATGGCTCAGTGGTTAAGAGCACTGGCTGTTCTTGCAGAGGAGCTGGATTTGAGTCTCAGGACCCATATGGCAGCTAACAACTGTCAATAACTCCAGTTCCAGGGGAACTGGTGCCCTCTTCAATATCATGGTGCCCAATGGGTGTTGCATGACACAAGTGCGCTTACATACACTCAGGCAATATACTCATACATAAAAAAATAAATAAGTTTGTCTCTTAGTTATCACACCTGATTTTAGGCTCCAAAGATTTTTCTGTTGCTGTTATTTTCCCCAAGCTGTGCTTCCCTTTTGGAACTTCAAGTGAATGTTACAGAGAACACACCAACCTGTGGTTCTCTTACTGGTGAGCTGATTATACCTTGTGACTGAATGAGTGATCTATGGATTCATAGCTGTAGTTTACCTGGTTGATGCTGTCAGAAGATAAATTTTGAGTGTTCTCCCCTCCACCCCTACAAAGAAAACCTGTTGACCTAGAATTTTATATTCAGTGATAATATCCTTAGGGATGACTGTTGAAGATATTCTCAAATGAAGGAAAGCTAAGAGAATTTACTGCTAGCAGGTTCACTGATGTAAAGAATTGCCCAATGAAGTTTTTCAGGAATAAGAAACAACAGGAAACTGGACAGTAGGAAGGAAGGTAGCAACAGAAGTGAAATGAATCCTCCTTTGACATTACTCAAGTACTTTGCACTTGCATACAGAAAGCAAAGACGCAATAATACATAACAACAAAAAAATAATAGAAGGGTAACTTGACACATGACAAAAGATTACAAAATGACTTAAAATTTGCTACTTGCAACTTTGTATTTTTTTATTTGAGCAGGGTTGTATAGCACATGTGTGGAGGTCAGAGGACAATCTGGGGAATCAATTCTCTCTTTCTACCACATAGGTGCTGATGGAACTCAGGTCATCAGACTTGGCGGCCAGTACCCTTAGCAGCTGAGCCATTCCACTGGCCCTATTTTAAAGGCAACTGTAAAAACAACAACAACAACAACCAAACAAAACCAGATACTAATAGATCTTTAAAAGCCAAGCCACTTGGCTCATTTTTTTCCCCATTAGACCTACCTCTCTCCCTAAGTGGAAACCATGCAATCAAACAACTTGTAAGACCCTAATAGCACATGGTACTATGACCACAAACTGAAAAGATATATTCTTGTCCCTTAGGATTTCACAGTCTAAACTATTCAAATAAAACAGAAATTAATGGAATAACAGGTTGAATAAAAACTGAGGAATGAGTTAAAGACTCAAATAAAGTGCATATTTAAGTTTGTTTTTTTTTTTTGTTTTTTTTCACAAAGGTTAAAAACATCGAGAAAGGTTCACTGGGCATTATTATTATTTTTTTCTTCTTTAATTTTAGAATGGCAACCTATTCCTAATAGAAAAATAAATTTACCTATTTAAAGTAGGAGCTCCTTTAAGCCGGGTGTGGTGGCACACTCCTTTAATCCCAGCACTCAGGAGGCAGAGGCAGGTGGATCTCTGGGAGTTTGAGGCCAGCCTAGTCTCCAAAGCGAATCCAGGCCAGGTGGGGCTACAGGGAGACCCTGTCTCAAAAAGACCAAAAAAAATAAATAAATAAAAATAAATTAAAAATAAAGTAGGAGCTCCTTTAAATGCCAAGTTGGAAAAATTGTTCCATTTTATAAATCTAGGTTATTGAGTATATGCAAATTCAGATATATAGGAATAAATGCTTTGAAGAGAAGCCAGCATTATCCCCCATGTATTAATTAAAACCTAACATAAAAATAAATCATTTCATCTTTAATTCATCTTGTTAGTTCTTAAAGATTTTATTTTGGGCTCATAGAAAAGTACATCTTTGAAAAGTACATCTTTGAATCTGCAAACATTCTAGCAGTATAAATTGTGTTTCCTTTTTAAATATATTTTTATTATTTTTATTTTATGTGTATGAGTATATTGCCTGCGTGTATGTGAGTGCACCCGTGTCGTGCAATGCCAGGGACTGTTCGTAGCTGTCATGTGGGTGCTGGGACTCGAACCCGTGTCCTCTGCAAGAGCAGTCAGTGCTCTTAACCACTGAGCCATCTCTCCAGCCCCAAATTGTGTTTCCTTTTAACTAAAATATATGATTTTCAGTAATATTCATATATTCTTAAAATGCAGGCAAATCTGAGTTACTGCCAACTGTTCTCAATGTGTTTATAACATCCTAAAGATTAAACAGTATAATGTCATGAATCCTATTCAGTATATAATCTCTAAATTACATTTAAGGGGGTGAAAATGTACAGCATGTTAATGAACTTTACATTTTCATAACAACCTCTATACTGAAGGTGAGAATCTTCTCTGGATAAAATTGATGACAATCCACCTCTAAGAGCTATTAAATAAAACATATTCTGCTCAACACTTGAATCAGTTACTCTGAATATGCTCTAAGTCTTAGAAGATTAACTTTCTCATTTTTCCTGTGCTAAATTTCAAGACTTTTTATATGCTATCTATAAGAGGTGAAACAGAAGAAAACCTGAGCCCAAGTAACCTCAAACTTTGCTTTAAAGAAATAATTTAAATCATTTTAAAATATGGAAAGCTGAAACCAAGTGCTTTGAGCAGTTTTTGAAGTCGTACCGTAAGCTGGGCATGGTTGCACAAGTCTTTAATCCCAGCACTTGGGAGGTGAAGGTAGAAGGATCTGGAGTTCAAGACTAGCTTTGGTCACATAGCTATTTGACATCAACCTGGGGCAGATAGGACCCTGCCTAACACAAAATAAATATTATACTATATTGAGTTTTATGACTTTTTAGCATATAAAGCTATTTTTCCTTTCTGGTGTTAGATTAGCAGTAGTTTCATATTAGAGATCCATTAAAGTAGTATGAGTTGAAAGTGGAGCTCTCATGGTATTTTTAGGACGATTAAACAATACAACACTTCCAAAGCTTCAGGAAGCAGCTACGTTACATTTAGAGAGCTGAGACAGAGAGGAGGCTTAGTGGGTAAGGGGCATTTGTTGCAGAACCTGATGACCTGGGTTCAATCTTTGGAACCCACATAGTAGAAGAAAATCAACTCTCACAAATTGTCTCTGACCTCATGTGCACACCTTGGCCCTCCAAAGCCCACACTCATATACACATGCAGAACAAATAAATAAATATTAGCAGGTTGAAAAGAAATCACTTTTCAAATAAAAAAATATACAATTCACCACTACTGACTTCTAAGGCAGCCAACAGTTTACACTGGCTTGATTTGGAAAGCTAGAGTAATTTTATATTCAAGTAGACAGTCACTCTCCTGAGTCACAAGATGACTGCTCTCCCAATTTCAAAAGGTACATGCTGCACTCTTCATTTACTAGACTAAAAGGTGCCTAATTTTGATCATGTGAAATTTTACAAAACTAATGTTGACTTACTAGATTAACACAAAGGCTATTAAGTCTTTAATCAAATTAATTTACAAGAATATATTTACATTTCATAAATATTTACCTTGATTTTATTGAAATATTCTTATTTTCTTAGATATTCCTAGAAGGAATAAGTTTTTCCAGTTTAACAATATATTTTCAATCCATATTAAAAACTGTCAATCTCATCAGATGTGGTGGTGCACACCTTTAAATACCAACAGAGGCAGGCAGATCTCCTAGAGATTGAGGCCAGCCTGGTGTACATAGTGAGTTCTAAGCCAGCTAGGGCTACAGGGAGACCCTGTCTCAAACAAAACACAACACAACACAACAAAAGTGTCACTATCCCTAACAGAAATGGGTTGAGATCTAAAAAAAAAAAAAAGACAGCACAATTTCAGGATAGCCTAATTTTCCTCAAGGCTATCTTACATACATCTTTTAAATTATTAAAAGATAAATTCTTTAAAACATATGTAAAAACAAATAAGCAAATATAGTTATAACAAATATGATCTCCCAATCAACCAACAACTTATATATTTCTCCATCCTCTCTTTTTCTACTAATATAATTTCACCTACCATAAAATTTCAACTTCATTTGTGAAACATACACATACAATTCAAAAGGTTTTGTGATGTCACAAAGTGTCTTCCCATGACCACTAATTCTGCAGCTCCTTCTAGATATCCTCTACTCAACAGTGACTTGCCATTCTCAGTTTCTGGTAGTCCCTGGCAACCACTAATCTGTACTGTAGAGACAGACTGACCTATTTGAGACATTTCACATAAATGAAATAATAGAATATGTGGTCCTTTGAGTCTGATTTCTTTCACTTGGCATGTTTACAAGGTTCATAAATATTGTAGTATATATTCACATTTCATTTTTTTCATTGCTGAATAACATTCCACTGTAAAGATATACCACATCTGTTTATTCATTTATAATTAATGGACATCTGATTTATTTCTAGGTTTTGATTATTATGAATAATACCACTATGGAAGTTCATTATCCTGTTTTAAGATACAAGACAATGTTTTGAAATTAAAGCAAATCACAGGAGTAGCAGAAGTCTATGAAGACCTTAAAGTCAAACTAAGCAATAATACAAATTTCATGTAATATACACTGAGTGCTTCCTCAATGCTTGAGGACAAAAGCTTCTGCTTTAATTTTTTTTTTTCACGTGTTAGAATATATTCACAGCTGGGTATGGCGGCACATGCCTTTAATCCCAGCACTTAGGAGGCAGGGGCAGGAGAATCTCTGTGAGTTTGAGGCCAGCCTGATCTACATTGTGAGTTCCAGGCCAGCTGGGGTTACTGGGAGACCCTGCCTCAAAAAAGACAAAAAAAAAAAAAAAAAAAAAAAAAAAAAAAAAAAAAAAATCACATATAGGATAAGACCCAATTCTAAAAGCAAAATTCACTTATGTTTTATATTCGCATGTATTTATACAAATACCCTGTGATCTTACCATGTGAGGTAAAGGGTGTGGCATTTTCCATTAGTATCACAGTATCACATTATCATTTCAGACTTTGGAACACTCCAGATTTGGGAATTTTAGAACTATCAAATTAGAGATACTCAAAACCTTTAGTACCTTCATTGTTTGCTATAAACACTGCTTTTCTGAGGTTACTCATTCTACAATAAGTACTACCTGGACAAGTGAAAAAGAAAAACATCCCGTCTACTTTTTGCAAACCACAAGTAAACAGGAAGGACAAGTTAACAACAGAAAAGGCTGGAACAGAAAAGGTTGACACAAGTGACAATGTTTCTTTTAACTTTTCTGAGGGTCTCTGCCTTGGCCTCCCAAGAAATTATTCTAAATTTCTGACACTTAGCTTAAAAAAAAAAAGGAAAGCCCTTTATATTTCACAAGTAACTTAAGCATTTAAATGATTCATCTGTTCCAATGACAAATCATAAAACTGAAGCTGACAGTAAGAACATAATTATATTCATGCTCTCCCAAAGCCCTCAGGCAAAACTCTCTGCTAAATATTAAAAACTAGATATCTAGGATTTCATATCTAAGAAAAAAAATCAATCCCCCAAATTTATATTTTGTAAATAAGCAACTAAATCATCCAAAATGTCCAAATCAACAAAATTAAAACGTTTAATATTAAATAACCCTATATATTTAGAAGCAAAAACCAATTTTAAATATTTGTTTTCTTGATCAGTTATTAACAGCAATTTGATAAAAACACAAATCTTTGCAAATATCTGTCTGAAAAATAGTTTTGATTAGTTATGTGGCTAAGAACCCCTAAATGTTACCTTTGAAGCAAAAGCTTGCAATTTATATATTTAGTAAGTTTCAAGCCAACATCTTCATTTGATCTATGACTAAGGACAACAAAAACATTTGTGTTTTTCATACCTAGAGAATATTTACTAGAGAATTCTGTGTTTTAAAACCTGCTTTCAATAAGCTCTTAAAGGAAAAGTTTCAGTTAAAAAAAAAGCAATAAATAAGTATTCTGTAAATTTTTGCTACAGTTTTAAAAGCCCACGTTTAAACAATTAAATCTACTGTTACATCTGCAGAATATGAAATATATTCTGGTCCTAATTTTTAATTCAAATTCAATAAATATTTATTGAGTGGTCTAGTACATGCTAACACTATGCTAAGCACTGGGGAAAACCATCACTTTGGCTTTCCCTATCTTTTTCCCTGTCTTATGGCCTACACAAATAATCCCTTGATGAAAGATGCCAGCAGGGGAATAGTACCCTCATTTACTACACACTTGACATATTTATACTTAAGTAAGGCCTCTAAACTCAGAATCCAAATAAATACCAACTATGAAAAGGAATTCACAAGAATCTGTTTTACTGTAGGGCACTCATCACTGAGGGGTAAAATTTTTCTCGTATGCATCATAAAGGCAGATCCTTTTTCCATGTTGTTGGCAAAACTGTCAATCATCTTGATGAGCAGCAAATAAATGAATGCCCAATGATGGGATTCTGTATTATCCTTAAAAAAGAAATCCATCAACTAAACATCAACAGGTAAATGTTTATACTCGACAGCCATCAATTTCAACTATCCATGCAAAGAGACAGGTGAGCTGGACTGGTAAACCTCGAAATTAGAGAGGTATTAATCGTTTGCTTCCAGCCAATATAAACAGATGTTATTTTTAAACAGGCAAAATCATCTCTTCCACTGAAATTTATTTGCAGCAGATAATGTTCTGTTACATTTTTAATCAAGCAGATGAAGTTACATTTAAATTGAAAATCTGCTTCACTCAACTAATCAGGCAAGTAAAATTCAGAGATGATTGAATGGCATTACACAGCACACTATTACGGCAGGTAAATTGGGAAATTTACCTGTCACACCACACAGAGTATTGTTCAGTCACTGCATCTGCGACTTAGAAGCAAAGTACTAAGACAAAAAGGGAAAGGCATGTTAAACAGACTTATAAATCGATCATATTTTATGAAAACATTATTAACGCTGCCAGCAAAAAATAAATATTTTTTAAAAGAAAAAAGGAGAAAGGAAAAAAACCCAAAACCCACACCACCTCTCAGAGACACAATAAGGAATGGCTGTGCTTATCTACTTCATGTAAAATGCCTGGTATTTTGAAGATCATGATACAGCTGAGGCTAAGAAGCAAATATTACACAGACAAAGAGCAAAGAAACAATGACCACGTAATACCATTAATATGACAGACACAGACAGAAAGGTAAATAAAACTTTCCACAAAAACAAACATTACAAACACTGACTTGCAAAATAAAATGATTACTATTCATCATTACAGACCAGTAATTTCATACACAGAACACATCTAAAAACTTGCCAATTCACATTCATTCCATTTTAGCAACTATTTTTTAGTTCCCTATCTAGTAATTTAACATTTTTAAAATGCTTTCAAAAATTACTTTTCATAAATATTAAAAAATGGATGTTTCTTTCAAAAGAAACATCTATTTCATTGCTTAATTTCTCTAAGCTCAAATACTTTGATGCCACATGTGAACATCATACCCCTGCTGGCAACACTAATGATGAATAACTCTTAATACCATGCACATCCTAAATATAACTGTTTTATTCCCAACCTTTGAAATATATAGGCTATGTACTAATGAACCATTGTGCCTTCCACTCTTTTTCCACTTTCTTTCCTTCAGTTTTACAATCTCTCTTTAATTCTCTTTCATCACTTTTTTTGGGGGGGAGGAGAGGGATACCAAAACAATGGAATTTGCTCTAAACACAAATAATGTTATTATCTGTTTCTTAATGTAAATTGGAGATACTTTGATTTCCCATTAAGTCACATATCCACACCCTGTCAATGAGTTAATTAATCAAACTAGGGAGAAATTACACATTCATCAGCACAGTGTCTTTTAACTACCAAGGCATCATTTCCAGTAAATTACTTAAATTTAGGGTTTTGTCTTGGCTCATTTTGTGTTACCATAATAAAATTTATCAAACTGGGCAATTTATAAATTTCTTATAGTCCTGGAGGTTGGAAAGGCTCATGTCAAGGCACCACAGCTCACATCTGGTGGGGGCCTTCTTCAATCATAGCATGACAGAATGTACCATGCAGCCAGGTGGAACAAGAGCATGTAGGCTTGGGTTTCTCTTACTCTTCTATAATGACTAATCTCTTAAATGCCCCCCATATTACCTCATTTAATTTTAGTTGTTTCCCAATGTGCCCCCTGAATCTTATAATAAATTTCTTGATTAATATTTAATTACTCATTATTAAAATTCTAATATATGAACTTGTGAAGACACATTCAAATCATAGCAAGTTATAACAATTTTAAGTTTAGAGAAAAAATACACAAGGAAAAATATACTTCTCATGCCCCACACCTACTTTATTTGCTATAATATATTAATATGGCATATTTATTAAAATTAACAAACTGATACTAAAACCTTACTATTAACTAAAGTCCACACTTTATTTACATGTCTTTGATTATTACTTAAGGTTCTTTTCCTGTTCTAGGACAACAGCCAAACAGAACATTATATTTAGTTGCTGTGTTTATGTTCCTCTGACCTGTGACGGTATCTCAACCTTTGTGATAACCTTATCAGCTTGAGGAATACTGCTTTGGTACGTCATGTAATGCACCACAACTGGGACTTACTTGATATTCTCTCATGGTAGGAAACAGGTTATGGGTGTGACATCATTTCCACATTTCTTCAAATGTAAATGCTGTTGACACAACTGATTGATTACTCACACTATTCTCATATCACTCTATTTCTAACAGCCTCAACCTTCACAGAAACTTCATTTATGCTTCATTTTTATACTTTATTTTTAAATGGCTATTTTATTTTTTGTATAGGTATATGTGGTGTGAGTGAATGTGTCTATGCCTGTGGGGTGGGATGCACATTTATACACATGCCTGTGGATATCAAAGGCTGACAACAGGTGTCTTCATCAATAACACTCCACACTTTTTTTTACTGAGGCAGAGGCTCTCCCTGAAATCATAGCTCAATGACTGGGCTAGTTCAGCTAGCTAGCTTGCCCTCAGGATCCCATCTCTGCCTCCTGAGGATTAGAATTATAGAGCAGCCCCCACGCATATCTGGTTTTTACATGGTCTTGGGGATCCAAATTCAAGTCCTCATGCTTGCACAGCAAGGGCTTTAACCACTGAGCCATCTCTCCAGTTCCTTTAATATTCAAAACCTTGAATTAAGGATCTTCCTGTTCCAGCCTCCAGAGTGTTGGGATTATTAGGTGTGCATCACCATGCCTGGCACATTTTTATTTTTCTAAACCTCAAAACTCTTCAATATACTACTCTTCTTTTTTATTTATTTATTTTTGGTCTTTTTGAAACAGGGTCTCCCTGTAGTCCCAGCTGTCCTAGAACTCAATGGCCTTAAACTCACAGAGCTTAAGTTTAAGACCAGGCTGGCCTTAAACTCACAGAGCTCCACCTGCCTCTGCCTCTTGAGTGCTGGGACTACAGGCATGCACCACCAGGCCCAGATATACTGCTATTCTTTACTGTTAAAGACAATAATTTCAATTTTTAATATTTATTTTTATTTTATATATGAGTGTGTCTGCATGTATATAAGGGCACTGTGTGTGCAGTGCTCACAGAGACGAAAAGAGGGCATCAGATTCCATGGAACTGGAATTGCAGACAGGTGTTAGCTGCCATGTGAGTTCTGGGAAACAGCTAGTACTCTTAACCACTGAGCCATCTCTTCAGCCCCAAGATAACAATTTTAATAGCTAAACTCTTTAGGCATAATTGAATGGGTCAAGAAAAACCAAGACATAATACTACACTATATTTCCCATACTGTGCAAAGATGAGTCTTTAATTAAAATAAAATACTTTATTATTTTTACTTTATGTGTATGAGTATATTGCCTGCATTTATATAAATACAATCATGTCTTGCAATGCCAGTGGAGGTCAGAAGAGGGTGTCAGATCCTGTGGAACTGGAGTTATGGACAATTGATAGCCACCATATGAGTGCTGGGAACCAAAGCTGGGTCCTCTGCAAGAGCAACCAGTGCTCTTAACCACTGAGCCATCTCTCCAATTCCAAGCTGAGTCTTTTGCAGCAATTATTCTAAGTCTTTAGTTATTTCTGACATGGCTCCTTGTTTTCAAAGTTAGTACAAAATAGAGAGTTCATGAACACAGGACCCATGCCAACTCAATCAGACAAGGGCCCAGAGTGGAGGGAGGGAAATGGGGGGCAGGACAGCCCTAGACTGGGAACAACTGGAGACTGACTACTGGATGAGGGAGTGTAGGCCTTACCAACGATGTCTAGACTAGATTCCAGTGGATGAATTTGCACCAAAAGACATCTGGGTACAAATGCTTGACTGGATAGGACTTAACATGTATGGTGGAATACATGTGGTCCAGTGGGGAATTGTTGTATAAAATATACAAAAGCTCAATAAAATTTGTTTTTAAATAGAGATTTCAAGACTTTGGCTGACTACAAAAATTTTTAGGGAGCTTTTTACAAAGCTCTTGGCTGAGCCCCAGTTTAATCAGAATTCTTGAGGTAAGACTTGGGTCCTATTAGGTTGTTTTTGTTGTTGTTTTTAAGTCTTTATGTTATCTAACATAGACAGTATGACAAACCAGAGATTATTAACTCTTTATTAACTGCTACAGTGTAGGCGGTTATGCCTTCCATTTTATATATACAGTTATGACAGATTATTTGGTGTTTACATTTCTTGTTCAGTTCTTCCCTGAACTTCTCTAGTGTAAATGAATCCTATATGACTTAAATCATACCATATTTGAACACTGGTAGATTAAGCATACTCAAAGGCTAAGGACAGTAACTAACAAAAGTATTACTAATGATAAAATATGCATATCACAAGATGAAGAAAACCAAAGGTTGGATAATGAATGTTTTTTATTTTCTTAATTTTAAAATACTTTATTATTTTTATGTGTATGAGTGTACTGCCTGCATGTGTCATGCAATGCCCTTGGAGGTCAGAAAGGACACTGGATCCCCTGGAGCTGGAGATCCGGACAGTTGTTAGCCACCAAGTAGGTGCTGGGAACCGGACCTGGGTCCTCTGCAAGAGCAGCCAGTGCTCTTAACCACTGTGCCATCCAGCCCATGACAGACTGTTTTTTAAAACCTAGGCTAATTTTTTAATGAAAGCAACAATTTTTGTGGTGGATGACCTACCTCCCAGGTTAACTTAATAAAAGTATGTTTAACATATAAGGCTGGACAAATATTTGACTGATTGCTGGGGTATAGCTCAATCCCCAGCACAAGAGAAGGAAAGGGAGGGGAAAAAAGGAGGGGATGAGGTTGGAATCTGAGGAACATAAAGTTGGCATATACCAACCATTACATCAATTTCATGTTGTTCAACCTCATTCTTTATACCTTTTTTGTTCGGTTTTGTTTTGTTTGAGACAGGGTCACCCCGTAGTTCCAGGTAGCCTGGAACTCACTATGTAGAACAGTTTGGCCTCAATCTCACAGAGATTCACCTGTCTCTGCCTTCTGAGTGCTGGGATTAAAGGCGTGCGCCATCACACCTGGCTCTTAAACTTTCAATAAAAGACAGGAAAATGGGCTTTATGAAAAGTTTAAAAAAAAAAGAAAACTAAGAAACTACTTGAAAATTTTTATTTACTTTTAAATACTAGTACCTGAAGGAAAGACTTTTAGACAAATCATATGGTCTGTAAGGAGACAGTTCTACCATAGGGAAAGGCATTTACATGGTTTTACATGTTGAAGGAACAAAGATAACATCATTAAACAATAAGGGCATTTATATATTCACAGGGTAAGATGATAAGAAAACTAGGCTGGTTCAGGTACCTTGACTACAGCTGTCCAGTAAACCACACGATTAGGTATTCTTAAGGCTGTTAACTTCTGTAAAACACTTGGCATACCATAAAATTTAGTAAAGGTGATTTATTTCCCCAAGTAGTGAGTAGCTCCCTAAATCTTCGAAAGTGCCAAAACACATCTCTCCAACTTTTCTCAAAAGAGGAACTATTAGTTTGCTAGGAGTGACATAGGAATCAAGCTAAACATACATGTCCTTCAACATAAACTTGGCATAAACACTGTTTATCTAAATAATCAATAATGAACCACCTCTTTATTTTCTGTGCATTTACTACCTGAGATAATATTTTAGATTCTACTTTTTTACTTAACATGACCATTTTTCTAATAACAAGAACACTGGACAAACATTTCTGACTAACCCAGTATTTTGTAACAGACCTGCAATGAACAATTATTCCACTTTTGCTGGGTAACTATTTCTTTTTTAAAAATAATATGCATTTCTGGGGCTAAAGAGATGGTGCAGCAGTTAAGAACAATGGCTGGCTCCTAACCTGGGTTCTGTCCCATTCCTTGTCCTTGTGCCCCAGACACCGGGGGAAACACTACTGCTTCCTGATCCTTTGCACCCAGACCAACTCAGTTCCTTCTTGCGTCCCCAGGAGCACTCTGGGCCTGACCCTGCCCTCACCTCCCTCTACTTCCCTGAGCCTGCACAACCCGCCAGGCTCTTTCCTGGACACTGGGGATGACCTCTCAGCTTCCTGATCCTTTGCATCCAGACCAACCCAGCTCCTCAGTGCAGTTCTCCAGGAGCCCTTGGGGTGGCTTCCCACTCCCATCTTCCTTTGCATTTCTGGGTGGCACGGCCACCAGCTGCCCTAGACCAGCATCTTTCCTGGGCCAGGCTCCCAGGACAGTCCAACCCCCAAATCCCTGAGGACAACATCTTTCCTGGAGGGATCCAGACCTTAGGAGAAAGCGTGAGAGCATCTGATCCTCATCTGACTTGGGCCTCTGTGGGAACTCCTGAAGACAAAAGCAATCTGGCCACTCCAACATAAAATCAAAAGAGAGAACCAGAAGCTTAGACAAACTAGCTTTTCATGCGCAAAAATTAAACCACAAAGACACATAAAGTTCACAAAAAGAAGCAGACCTAAACTTGAAGGC
>NW_008350402.1:1696004-1696775 GCF_000622305.1 Nannospalax galili
AAGACAGAAGAGCCTGGACCAAATTATTCCCAGTTCTAAATGACCACAGATGCCAACCCAGATGACTTTACTCAGGCAAAATGTCTATGATAGTCAAGGGGAAAGAAAAATCTTCCATGACATAAGTGGGCAGAAAAAATTCATGTTCACAAAACCAGGCTTTCAGAGAGTCCTTGAAGCAATACAAAGAGCTGAAGAAAGGAATGACTACACCCAAGGGAAAGCAGAAAGAAACTTAATGAAGGTTAAACTGTGGAAAGGCACAGCTACAACCAAGAATGTGAACAGAAATAAAAATGATAGGAATCAATAGACATCTTTCATTAATAACTTTAAATATCAATGGAATGAACATGCCAGTCAAAAGACACAAACTAGGCGAATGGATTAAGAAACAAAACCCATCTTTTTGTTGTCTGCAAGAAACTCCTCTCACTTTCAAGGACAGATACTATATTAAAGTGAAAGGATGGAAAAAAAAATATACCAAGCGAATGGTACTAAGAAAAAAGCAGGCATAGCAATTCTAATATCTCACAAAACAGACTTTAAACTAAAACTAATCGGAAGAGATAAAGAGGGACACTTCATTCTGATCAAAGGGACAATAAATCAAGAAGATATTGCAATCATGAGCATATAGTCACCAAATTCTGGTGCACCCAACTTCATAAAAATAGTACTACAGGACTTTAAGACCCAGATTAATCCCAACTCATTAATACTCCACTGTCTCCATTAGATAGGTCAACAGGGCAGAGAGTTAACAGA
>NW_008350402.1:1697344-1764144 GCF_000622305.1 Nannospalax galili
TGAAAGAGATGTACTCTTGCTCTGGAGTGTGTTACTGAATATGTTAAAGCTATAGTGAAATGCTTCTTCTAACTGTGTAGTTACTAAAAATTTTAAAAACGATTAAAAAAATTTTTTTTCACAGCATTAAAAAAAAACAAAAACCACTGGCTGTTCTTGAAGAAGACCTGGGTTTGAATCCGAGTGCCCACATGGTGGCTAACAACTGTCCATAACTCCAGTTCTAGGGGATCCGACGCCCTCCTCTGTCTTTCTTGGGCATTACACGAAATGGATGCATTTGTATACACACATACAATACACACACATTAAAAAAAGCAAAAACTTTAAAAAAATAACATGCATGTCCATTTAACTCACAGTATTAAAGGAAATATAAAGTAATATACCTATTCTAGAAAAGTTTTGCAGTTTTGTACAAAACTAACAACAACAAAAAAATCATCCAGTTCAGTTACTATGCTCCTGGGCATTCACACTACAACAATGAAGACTTAGTCACAAAAACCTACACAGGAACGTGTGTAGCATCTTGTAGTAAATAAAAACTACAATCTAGCTGCCCTTCTACAGGTAAATGATCAAAATGTATGCATGCATATTAGAGGCTACAACTCAGCAACGAAAGGAATGAACTAATAATACAATTTGAATATCTAGAGAGTGCAAAAGGCCAATCTTAAAAAAGTCTCACACACTATGATTCCCTTCATATGACATGCAAAACTGAGTCAGGAGGATCTCTGTGAGTTTGAGGCCAGGGTGGTCTACATAGCGAGGTCTAGGTCAGCTGGGGCTACAGGGAGACCCTGTCTCAAAAAGACACCAAACAAACAGAAAAAAAACCATGCAAAATTATAGAAATGGAGATTAGTGGTTATAAGAGGTCACAAAAGACAAAAGAAATAAGGTCCATATTAGAGACCCCTGTGGTAACCAAACTGTTATCTTGACTATATTGAGATCAATATTCTACATTATAATTTTGTAAGGTGTTACAACATGGGGAAAATTGAGTAAAGGGTACACAGTACCACAATATCATCATAATACCCCGTGTGGTGATAAATTTTAAAGTAAATAAATACCTAGCGATCTGGAAAAGCATTATTTTGGTGTGTCTGTGAGGTTTCAAGAGAGAGTTAACACATGAGTCAGAGTGCACAAGGCATGGAAGACCCACCCTCCCTGTGGGTTGGAACTATCTAACAGGCTGGGAAGACCAGGGAAAACAAACACAGAAATCAAACTGGTATCTGACCTCGCAGCTGGAACATACACATCCTCTACCTTGGACACCAGAATTGCAGGTTTACTGGTCTTTGGATTCCAAAATACACTGGTAGCCCCCTGCATATACTCAGATATCTTTTTTTTTCTCTCCCTCCCTCCCTCCCTCTTTTCCTCCCCCTCATGAAAACCTGACCAAGATAGCATCTGAATCTACAATTATATCAAAGTAAAAATTTTTTTTTAATTTATTATTTATTACTTTTTATTTTATGTGTATGCATGTATTGCCTGCATGTAGGTAAGTGCACCCATGTCCTGCAATGCCCGCAGAGGTCAGAAGAGGTTGTCAGATTCCCTGAAACTGGAGTTAGATATGGTTGTTAGCCACCAGGTGAGTTCTGGGAATCAAACTTGGGTCCTCTTCAAAGTAAAATTTTAATTAAAATTAAATCCTGACCTGGGAGTTCAGGTGAGTGTACACTTGCCTAGTATGTGAGAAGTTCAAATCCTAGTACCATCAAAAGAAACAAAAAAGGGCTATAATTGTTTTACATAAATTTAAAAAAATATTTTATTATTTTTATTTTATGTGTATGAGTGTATTGCCTGCATGTATGTGAGTGCACCTGTGTTGTGCAATGCTGCAGAGGTCAGAAGAGGGCTTCGATTCCCCTGGAACTGGAGTTAAGAACAGTTTGTATCCGCCATGCGGGTGCTGGGAATCGAACCCAGGTCCTCTGCAAGAGCAGTCAGTGCTCTTATTGCTGAGCCATCTCTCCAGTCCCTTTACATAATTTTTTTTTCTGTATCAGATAATTCAATAGATTTGGGGGTCAAAAATTAGCTGTCAGCTCATAAACTTTATTTCCTGAGAAACTCACCTCACCTTTTAACATTTCTCCTGAGCAGATAACAGCCTATCGTGTGACCTTCAAAAATTTAACTCGTTTTCCTTCCTTTCCTCTAAAACAAATGTCTTTAGAAATAATTTATTAATGATTCATAAATATTACCATACCTACTTACTGTTTTCTCTGTAAGACAAGGAGGTAAAGTTGAGTGTTTAAATCTAAAATTCACCCTATAATGTCAAATACCCCCCAAATTCAGAAAATGCTAGAAATTACTGGATTATAAAAGAAGTTGTGGGGCTGAAGAGATAGCTCAGCAGTTAAGAGCACTGACTACGCTTCCAGAGGACCCAGGTTTGATTCCAGCACCCACATGGTGGCTAAGACCTGTAACTCCAATTCCAGGGGATCGGACACCTTCTTCTGGCCTCCAAGGGCTTTGCATGTAAAACATTCATACATATAAAATTAAAAATAAATAAAATAAAAGGAGTTGTAAATTTATAATCATACTGGGTTTTCTTAGCTATTGGAGCTGCCTCTAATGTAAAAACTAAGTCAGGAATAAAGGACCTAAGTTAAATAATACATTATTCTCTCTTCTATAGTTTTTCTTTAATCTTCACTTTGTTTTTGAAATGACAATTTGTTAGCTACCTAACAAATTTGTTAGCTCACTAAAACTTTAAGAAGCATAAATCCCATTAAAAGTCAAGTATCAGATCCTAGAGAAAAACTATGTCTGTCGTATCCCTTAACAAAAGAAATTTCTTTCATTTTTTTTTTTCACAGAGTCTCCCTAGCTCCAGCCTACCTGGAAGTCACTATGTGGATCAGGCTTGCCTCAGTTTCAGAGATCTGCCTCCTGAGGGCTGGGATTAAAGGCAAGTGCCACCACACCCAGCCAAAAGTAATGTCTTACTGTATGCTAAACATATATCTTTCTATTTACAGACATGTATACCTCTTACCACTCATCAAAGAAGTTTCTTTTTGCAACAGATGGAGACTATTACAGAATTTTACAACTGGTCCCAAACAGAGAATAATTGTCTGTGAGATGCTCAGCCCCAAGAGACACATTTACAATGGACCCTTTGCACCTAAGGCTCATGGAATATAATGGAATGGGGGTAGAGAGAATATTAATGCATCTCTCCACACTCCCACCAGCAAAGCATTCCACGCAACAGAGGGTGATTAACAGAGAAAGTCACAACTGGTCAAAATGCAAAGAATAAAATACTCTATAGTGTATGTCCCTGGATAGGATTCCTTTATTAAACCTCATTCACCCAGGGCTCAGGGATGATTGCAGAAGAGAGGATGTGAAGACTGTAAGAGCCAGGGATGGTAAATCACAAGGAAACATATGAACTTACAGTAATGGTTCAGCATGCACAAGACCCATGCAAAGCAAACCAGACAAAACCCATCATAGAACCAGGGAAATGGGAAAGAAGACCCAACCTTAGCTGAGGAACTATTGGCAGCTGACTACTGCTGGGTAATGGATAGTTGGTCTTCTTTGAGGGAGTGAGGCTAGATGGGTTGACTATAATCCAATGGATGAACTCACTCTGGGGGATAGCTGGGGACACAAACTTGACATGATAGGCTTTAACATATATATCAGAATGCATGAAATCTGGTGTGTGTGTGTGTGTGTGTGTGTGTGTGTGTGGACACATAAAATTAAACATTCCAATAGTCTTTGTTTCCCTTTTTTCATTCTTTTTTGTGGCAGTGCTGAGACTGAACCCAGGATCTTGAATATATTAGACAAGCACTCTACACCTGAGTTACATCCCCAATCCTCAAGGTAATCTTTTATTTGCTTAATAAACACATTACTTCTCAACTTACCAATTACTCAACATTACAAATGTTCAAATGGGGCTGATACAGAAAGAAACATCAATGGCTAAACCAATACGCTCATAAAACCACGAGAAAGGTAAAGTTTAAAAGGACACTGAGAAGGCATAACAAGACACACTAAAAGGATCAGGGATCGGGGCTGAAAAGATGACTTAGCAATTAAGAGCACTGGCTGTTCTTGCAGAAGACCCAGGTTCGAATCCCAGCACCCACATGGCAGCTAACAACTGTTCGTAACTCCACTTCCAGGGGATCAGAGACCCTCTTCTGACCTCTGCGGGCACTGCACAACATGGGTGTACCTACATACATACAGGCAATACACTCAAACACATAAAATAAGAATAAAAATAAATTTTAAAAAAAGGATCAGGGATCATAATGACTTCTGCTTTGTGTATCATTATCTCAATTTTTTTAAAGGAACATAGTCATAATTGAAATCAACGAGAAGTGATATTCAGAATTTAGAAAATTTCCTTATAATCTAAGTGTCCAATGTAATGCTTCTACATATACACAATAAAACCCATGTTACAGTGACTGGAGAGATGGCTTAGCAATTAAGAGCAGTGGTTTGGTTCTCGACACCCACACAGTAGCTAACAACCACCTGTAACTGTTCCAGGGGATTTGACACCCTCTTCTGGCCTCTGTGGGCACTGCACATACGGGTGCACTTATACATACGTAGGCAATGCACTCATAAAAATAAAAACATTAAATAAAATATTTTTTAAAGTCACCAAACTAGAATAAAGAAAACAGCAAATTTACAAGGATTATTGCATTATAAAACCAACAATGTTGAATTACCAGGGGGCTTTGTGTTAAAAATCAAACATCCATAAGGAAATTTCACTGGAGTTACATTTAGGCCACAGCTTCTTAAACTGTATGTTGGAGGTCACAAAAAATTTAGTAACAGTAAAAGGTTTTAAAGTTTGCAACAACAACAACAACAAATTCTTTAAATTAAGAAACCAAACCCATAAATCCAAAGTATTGCTGGCAGCACTCTCCCAAGCTGCATCATGCAGCTTCACCAGTCTTGGTCCTGAACACACAACATGCACACTTTGCACTGCGTGTACTGGCTCACCACCCAACACCAGGGTTTACTGCCTGAAACATCAAGACTACTGGATGTTACAAATTGCAGTATTTTTACTGTGCAAACATTTTCTGCTCTTATAGAAACATAATAGTGTAATTATGGAAAACAAAAACTTTTAATATTTTTCTTCAGCATTTTTCTTCAGAATTATGTATCTGTGGATTATATTGTTAGACTGTTTGACTTTTTTTTTTTTTTTTTTTTATTGAAGTCAGGGTCTCACTGTGTAGCCTCTAGCTGGCCTGGAACTTATTATGTAAACTTGTGGTGATCCTCCTGCCTCTGTCTCCTGAGTCTGGGATTATGGGCATCTACCACCACAACTGGCACAGGATGTTTGATTTTTAAATTGCTGTTTGAGTTGCTGACCTGAGTTTCATTTTTAAAATTGTTAAATGAGGTGCTGGGGAGATGGCTCAGTGGTTAAGACAGCTGACTGCTCTTGCAGAGGACCCGGGTTCGATTCCCAGCACCCACACAGCAGCTACGAACTGTCCTTAACTCCAGTTCCAGGGGAATCTGACGCCCTCTTCTGACCTGCGCGGCACTGCACAACACGTGTGCACTCACATACATGCAGGCAATACACTCATAACACATTAAAAAAAATTAATTGTTAAATGAATTTTTATTTGGGATTAGGGCAGAGTTCACAATAATTTATGAAAGGGCCCTAAGCTTACTTCTGCTGCTTTGCAATACAATATACTGTGCAAAGCAACATTCTCAGTATTGATGATTATAAAATCAAAATACTAATTAGCTCTGAAACACACTGATGATGTTCTACACCCTGCAGGATCAAATATTAAGCTAAGATTTAATTCACTATGTAACAATAAACAAATGCATGCATCATTCGTATGCAACACTGTCTCCCTTTTAAATAAATGATAAAATTATACATATGTCAGAGAATGGTCTTAAAATAAATTTATAATTTATTCTAAGTGTTTGATTTGTACGCCAATCTTATATACCTATATACCAAAGGTCATGTAAACATTTCTCAGGGAAAAGTCTCAGAAGCTCTGATCTAGGTAACAGGAACAGGCAGACACCCGGTTGGTAAAGAAGTTTCAACTCAGGGAACAACTAACCCCTAGTAAATAGGTCCTCTAGTGAAATATATGGTCCCATTCTAATAAAAATACCAGCAGGTTTTTAGATAGCACTTATGCCAGAATAATAGTATTTTAGTTAAAAAGTATCTGGCTTCCTGATATCCATAGAATTGATATCACACTTCAAAGAGATAAAACTTACATCCTAGTAGAACCAGAAAATATCCTATGACCCTTACATTTGGTTTCTTGAACAGAAGAACTTATTACTGGGTGTTTCAGTTCATTTATTCAAAGCATCAATTACAACCCTATGTCAAGATACCTTTTAACAGTTCAAAGAGTTGATAATACACTGCTTGGCTTCTAATCAAAGATTGCAAGGCATGCAAAGAAGTAGAAAAATAAAGACTCATGATGAGGTGAAGAAAAATCAATCAACTAAAACCAACTCAGACTTAACACAGATGTTAAAATTAGGAGATAAGAACATTGGAATAGTTGCTACAACTGTTATCGCTTATGATCAAGTAAGTACAGATCTAGAAGACTGTAGTACAAAGACTCAAATTTTTAGAGATGAAAGGTAAACTGAGATTAAAAGTACACTGGATGGAATTAAAGGCAGACTAGATATTATAGAAGATAAATTAGAACATAGAAACAAATATTATAATAAAACACGGAGGGGGGTGGATTAAGGAATCATCAGTGAGCTCTAGGACAATTTTAAGTGGTCTAATTAATACACATGTAATTCCAGTATCCAAAGTGTGGAGGGATAAAAATTTTAAAGAGGGGGCTGGAGAGATGGCTCAGTGGTTAAGAGCATAGACTGCTCTTATAGAGGACCTGGGTTTGATTCCCAGCACCCACATGGCTGACAACAGCCGTCTATAACTCCAGGTCCAAGGGATCTGACTCCTTCTTCTGATCTCTGCGGGCATTGCATGACACAGGTGCATTTACGTACATGCAGGTAATACATTCATACACATAAAAAATAAATTAAATATTTTAAAAAAATTTTTAAAGAAACAATGGCTTGTCAACCAGCTTATTATGGAGATCCTCCTCATGGAGGAGACAGACTGCTTAGTTCAGCCCTAAGCCCCATCCTAACATGAAACAAGAATTTCACTTTCCTGATGGCAGAACTTCTCCACTGGACTTCCTGTCCAGGGCTTGTTCACAAACAAGTCAGGGGCGCTTGTGCACCAACTTCATGTAGCAGAGCCTCAGCACTGAGCAGGATCAGCTCCCTCATTAACAAAGAAAAAGTGCTGCTCAAGATACACCTGGAGCCTTGTGACTTGTAGCCCGTCTCTTTATGACATGCCAGACATTCTGAATTCTGAGGAGTTGTGGGTGATTGATTTCCTAGGCAGAAAACAAATTATTTGAGGATATGGGAGTCAAGAGTCAAAAAGTTAGCCAGACCCTCCTTAACTCTTATCTTCCTGACAAAGGACAGAAGAATACTGAATTGTTTCTGGTTTGGTTTTTTGATGAAATATCTGTGTGTACATATACACAGATATTCGAGTTTGGTCTTTTCTCTTTCTCTATAGTTTACCCCCTTCTAAGTTAAGTTTGAACTTTTTCAAGGTTGGTGCAAAATACCAACCACTGAATTTAAAAGAATTTTCTGTATATTCAAGTTTTCCTTTACGTATTTTTTAAATTGTTCTATGTCTGCATCTGGGTGCTTAATAAATTTGTGCCTCCTACTGTGGTGACCACCTGTCTCTAGAGGTAAAAACAATAGTAATAATAATAATAATAAAATTGTTCTATGAACTTTAAATTACCTTAACATAAACACAGTATGGCTTTTCATACGCACTGGATTGCAAGACTTTCAACTTCTTAAAAATGTTTTTTTTGTGTGAATTTTATAAGCAGTCATGTCTTTCAACATCCACACCAACTTTCCTTTAAAAATATTACTAACTTGTATTGTTATTTGTCCTTTACATAAAGATTTTGCAAATTAGAGCCCCTAATGAATTGCTGTAATAGAATTAGACTTTGAGCTATCCTTGCAGGATGTCTTCATATTCATGACTTGAAACTTGACCACAATATTGCTAAGTCTGGCTTTTACCTACACACTATAGAATGCTTGATATAGAATGTGCCTCTTAACACTAATATGATCTGAACTAGAGAATGAAATCCTAAGCTACAAGGACTAATTATTACAGAGGCTTGACAACTGGGCCACTAAAGAACTTGTACTTCGTATCTTGGAACTAAGGCACTCTGGAACACTTTGGGAAGTCAAAACTGAATGCCAGTGGCACCTTTTCCACAGAGAATTTGCCTAGCTTTGCTTTAAGGGCTCTCTTTGTTTTTATGCAGGCATTATCAATGGTTTTTCAAGGCCCTTAAGGCATTGCTGGGTTTTCATCATTTAATCACTTTAAAATGGACACAGCTGGGGTTGGAGATGGCCCAGCGGTTAAGAACGCTGGTGGTTCTTGCAGAAGACCCAAGCTCTAGTCCCAGAACCCACATGACAGCCAACCACTGTCCATAACTCCAGTTCCAGGGGATCCGACCGCCTCTTCTGTCCTCTACAGGCATTGCATAACATGGGTGTACTTACAGGCAATATATTCATACACATAAAATAAAAAAATAATAAATACTTTTTAAAAAATGTCCACAGCTATAAGAACTCTTATCTGATAGATCTGCAGCTATGCTATTTATAAATATATCCTTTAATGTTCAGCTGCCTGATTTTAATGAATAAGTGATTTGGATTCCCTCTGTGTCAGTGGGGTTGGTGGGCAGTGGTGAGGGAATGTAAGAAAAATGCCTTCAAGTGTGCTAATTTATTAATACACATTAGGTGCTTGCTTTAAAAAAAAAAGAAAAAAGAGGGCTGGAGAGACGGCTCAGCAGTTAAGAGCACTGATTGCTCTTGCAGAGGACCCGGGTTCGAATCCTAGCACCCACATGGCGGCTACAAACCATCCTTAACTCCAGTTCCAGGGGAATCCAAAGCCCTCTTCTGACCTCCATGGCATTGCACGATACAAGTGCACTCACATACATGCAGGCAATACACTCATACATATAATAAAAATAATTTTCAAAAATGAAAAAGGAAATAATGGCTGAAATGTTCTAAAATTTGAACTATATGACATTCTTTTTTTTTTGTGGTCCTACCAACAGATACTATATTTTAGGTTATAAGATAATTTTCAATAAATTTCAGATTCAAATTATACAAAGTCTGTTCCTTAAATAAAATTCATTACATTAGAAATCAACAGAAAGATCTCCGGAGAATCCCAAATTAGGCATAAAAATTAAATAACATGGTTCTAAACAACCCATGAGTCAAATAAGAAATCACAAAGGAAATCAGAAAATATTTTGAGCATAAAGAAAATGATGACCCAAAATACCAAAATTTATGGGATGCTCTAACATAGCATTCACTGGGAAATTTATACCACTGAAAGAACAGTTTCAAATCAACAACCTGACAGAAGTTAAAATGGGTACAGAATGGTCAAAGAGAAAGCAAAAACTCTCTTTGCATGCTTTGGAGACTTGCTAAGAGGGACAGGTAGCTGCAAACATTTTATCAAGAACTAATCAGCCAGGTGTGATGGCTCATGCCTGCTGTAATCTCAAAACTGGAGAGGCTGAGATAGGTGCGTTGTCCACAGTCTGAGGCCAGCCTGGGCTACAGAATGAGTTCCAGGCTAGTCTGGGTTATAAGGAGAAACCCTATCTCAAAAAAAAAAAAATCAATAAATACATAAATTCATAAATTAAAATCTGAAAGTGAAACAATTTTCAGTATTTTATCAATACCTGACTGGTCTGGAAATATTCTAGAAAAACCAGTCTGTTCTTGGCAAGAAAGTGTCAATGAACTTGTGCAAAATATATAATTTCTCTGATTGGAATCAGTTCAACACCACCGGATTCAATCCTAGCTTAATTCCAAAGAATGTTAAGTGTTTCCCTTCCTCCTTGAGGTATGAAAACCTTGATTCTGCCTACCTCACTGGAACTCCCCAGTTCCTAAACTGAATTATGTATGGAGATTTACAAATCTACTCTGCACCTGAACTAAACTGTTTTTGCTTTCATTTTAATCTTTTTTTTTTTTTGTGGTTTCTGGTTCACAAACCTTAGATTTCTCTTCTTAAGAGAACAGAAAAATAAGAGTAAATAAAATCCACTGAAAATGGAAAAAAAAAAAAAAGGACAATATAAAGATCAAAGCTAAAAATAAAACAAACCAATGAAACCAAAAGCTAGTTCTTTGAGAAGACCAACAAAATTTACTGATGTAAAGCCATATGTTTTGGAACAATTAGGTATGGACATCACCAGAGATTCTACACATGTATGTAAGAAGAGTATTATGAACAACTTTGTGCCAATAAATTCAACAAATTACATGAAATCTTTAAAATCTAGGGCTGGGTCAGCATGGTGGCACACACCATTAATCCCAGCACTTGGAAGGCAGAAACAGGCAGATCTCTCTTAGATTCTAGGTTAGCCTAGTCTACATGGCAAGTTCCAGCCCAGCTGGGGCCAGAGAGACCCTACCTCAAAAAGCAAATCAAAATAAAACAAAAAAATTACTGAATAAGAAATTAATGGCATGTGTCAAGTTCTATGCCTAAAAAAGAAACTGAATATATAGTTTTAAACCTTCCCACAAGGAAAATTTAAAACCTACAAGTTTTCAGTGGCTAAATCTCTGAAATATGTAAGAAAATCATCAGGTATGATAGAGCATGCCTATAACTGTAGCACTTGGGAGGGTGAGAAACACAGTAACGAACAAGGTATTATGAGTTTAAGGCTAACTTGGGCAATACAGCAAGGCCACATTTCAACACGCACGCATGCACACACAGGAAATAATACCAATCTTACACAATGGGTGTGGTAGCCCATGCCTGTAATCTCAGCACTCAAGAGGCTAAAGCAGGCAGACTATTACAAGTTTGAGGGCTGAACTACATAGTAAATGCCAAGGCAGTCTGGGCTACAGCGTGAGAACCTGTCTATTCCTAATTCTTGAAATGTTTAACAAACTGAATAGAAGGAAATTCCTATAATCCAATAAAAAGTATTCCACAACAAATCTACAACAGATATTTATTATAATGGTTAGAGACTCTGGTTTCTCATTATAATAGGGACTAAGACAAGGATGCGCATTGCCACCTATCTATCCAACACTGTACTGAAGGCTCTATTCAGTACAATAGGGTAAGAAAAATATGAAATTCACCTGGACTGGAAAGAAAACAGTAAAACTGTCTATTTGTAGCTAACAAGTACAATAACCAAAAATCCAACAAAATCTATTAAAAATTTTCCCTAACTAGGGGCTGGAGAGATGGCTAAGCAGTTAAGAGCACTGACTGTTCTTGCAGAGAACCTGGGTTCGATTCCCAGAACCCACATGGCGACTACAAAGTGTCCTTAACTCCAGTTCCAGGGGAATCCGATGCCTTCTTCTGACCTCTGCGGCATTGCACGACACGGGTACACTCACATACATGCTGGCAATACACTCATACACCTAAAATTAAAAAAAAAAAATTTCCCCCTAACTAATGAGTGATTTTTGTAGACATAAGAATGAAGATCAACACACAAAATCCTATTGTAGTTCTATATGCCAGCAACACTGGGAACTGACATTTTAAAGCTATCATCACAAAGCATTATAAAATACAAAATATTTTGGGATAAATCTGATAGACGACATCCTAAAACTAGAAAGCACTGTTGAAAGAAATTAAAGGATGGAGATGTAGCAATGTTCATGAGCTGAGAAACTAAGCATTATCAATTCTTTATTATTTTTTAAGTATGTGTATATATGTTTGTCTACATATGTGAATGCAGTGCTGGAGTTACAAGCCACTGTGAGCTGCCTGACAAGGGTGTTGGGAACTGAACCCAGATCTTCTCAAGAGAAGTACATGCCCATAACCACTGAGCAATCTCCCCAGACCCTTAACATGACAATTCTTAACTGGCATAATTTCAGTACAATTCTAGTTAAATTCCTACCACAGTTTATTTGATTACTTTTAAATTTTACATAGAAATGCAAAGAAATAGCTACAGCTTTGAAAACAACTGAGATTAGAGGACTAACTACCTAATTTGAATAATTATAAAGCTATGAATCAACAGAATATTATACTGTCATCAAGACAGACAAATAAATGGAAAGCTACATATATGTACAGCTGATTTTGCTGCTGTTGTTTTTCTGGGAGTTGAGCCTCATGCATGAGCTGTGTGCATAGTGGCATAAACTATAATCCTAGTACTCAAGAGACAAAAGCAGGAAGATCACAAGTTTGAGGCCAAATTGGGCTACATAGTGAGTTGAAGGGCAGCTTAAGCTACATACTGAAACTCTGTCTCACAATCAAGGGCTAGAAATGTAGTTTGGTAATAAAATGCACAAAGCTCTGGGCTCAAACCCCAGTACTGCAAAGAAGAAGATAAAAAACAAACACCTAGTTTTCACGTGGGTACTGGAATCCCAAACTCAGGTCCTCAGGCTTGTATGGCAAGTACTTTATCAACTAAGCCATTTCCTAGCTCCTAACATAAAAAAATTTTAATCCAAAATTAATCTATCCTGACAGAAATCAATAGCTCCAAAGAAGCTAAAAGAAGGTTGTGAAGGAGAGAAAGATTACAAAGGGGACTTTCGGAGGGGTTTTATGGTACTGGGGATGGACTGAGCCCAGGGCCTCAGTAATGCCAGGCTCTACCACTAAATTAATGTATCCTCAGCGCTTTCTGGAGGTATTAGTTATTAGGTCTACTATCTTGATTTAAGGTAATGACCATCTATGAATACACATACCTCCAAATTTACCAATTTGCCTAATTTGTACAGAATGTCAAGTATGCCTTAAAATTGCTTATAGTTACCACTGGGCGTGGTGGCGCATGCCTGTAGGCCCAGCACTTGGGAGGCAGAGGCAGGCAGATCTCTGTGAGTTTAAGGCCAGCCTGGTCTACATAGGGAGTTCCAAGCCAGCTGGGGCTTCAAAAAAACCAAAAAAAAAAAAAAAAAAAAAATTGCTTATAGCTGTCACTTTGCTAATGGCCATCTATGTATTTATTTAGGTTTTTATACAGAGCTAGTTTCTGAAGTCATCGCTACAGCCTTCCAAAGTGTCTCAGTATTGCTCATTCATAGGCTATTAAAACATAAAGGAGATACTTAAATTACTATGTTGGAGATTCAATATCCACCTGACAGGACTGAAGTAACTATGTCTTCAAGGGCTACATTCAGAACTGCTGGTTCTTTGGAATTTAAATACAGAACCATCAACTGAAGTTCTATAGCTATTAATGACCTGGACTCAAAATATACTATAAACTGTAGTTCTCATGAAAAGAGAGCCAAACTGAACATACACTGGGGCTGGAGAGATGGCTCAGTGGTTAAGAGCACTGAGTGCTTTCGCAGAGGACCCAGGTTCAAGTCCCAGCAACCACATGGTGGTTAACAATTATCTGTAATTCCAGTTCCAGGGGATCTGATGCCTTCTTCTGACCTCTGCAGGTATTGCATGACATGGGTGCACTTACACACATGCAGGCAATATGCTCATATACATAAAATAAAAATAAAATCTTTTTTTTTAAAAAGAGAGAGCCAAATTGAACATACACTGGAATGCCATTGGACCTAAAATTTTTTATCTAGCAAATAGAAGTACTGCCCCTGAAGCAGTGATTTCCAATCTGTGCCAGTCTAACACTGTGAGGCCTGTTAAAACACACAAGCTTGGGCTTCTTCTGTAGAGATAGTGTGATGGGTTATCTTCCCTGCCAAATGAGGGATTAAAAAACAAATAAGGGTGTCTGGAGAGATGGCTCAGCAGTTAAGAGCACTTACCGGTTTTCCAAAGGTCCCGGGTTCAGTTCCCAGTTCCTACATGGCAGCTAACAACCATCAGTAAGCTCAGTTTCAGGGTATCTAATGTTCTCTTCTGGCCTCTGTGGGCACTGCATGCACGCGGTGCATGTACATACATGCAGGTGAAACACTCATACACATAAAACAAAAATAAAATCTTTAAAAAAAGAATTAGACACATTTCTGGGTATGACTGTGAAGGTATTTCCTGAGAGGATTAACTAGAGAGAAGACTGACTTTCAATGTGAGGTGCTACCAAACCATGGGCTGGCATCCTACTCTGAGTAAAAAAGGACAAAAAAAAAAAAAAAAAAAACCCACCCCAGATCAGCTGAGATTGGCATCCTCATCTCTGCTTCCTGATCCCTGCAGATATGAACAAGCAGTCTCATGTTCCTGCTGCCATGCTTTCTATACCATGATCCCTCAAATCATGAGTTAACATCAACCCTTTCTCTCCCTTAAGTTGTTTCATGCCCATCATTTGTCCACATCCAGGAGAAAAAAAGAACTAATACAGATTATAATTCATCAGGACTGGGTAGAAGCTAGAAACGTTATTAAATCTGACACAGATTCAGATTTGGGAAGTTCTAAGCTGGAGACCCTTGTAAGGCTGCTTATGTCCAACATTCTGTGAGTTGCAACAGGATCTTTCACATGGGATGTATCAGAGTAATAAGGTGCAAAGAGCACTTCGCACAATGGTGGCTTGTTTATGGTATGGTACAGAAAGTCCTACTCTTCAACGTTTAATGAAATCTCTAACTTATACTGACTTGGGGGACATAGGTTTATATTTTTTAAGTTACATAAATTCAAATTTTAACTTTTGAGCTTAGTCCTTATTACAAGTGTTATTTCTAATCACTACATTCTTTAGCTTTACTCTATTTTCTACTTGCCAGAGACCCTAAAGACTGATTCATTTTCCTGGTGTATTTCTGATTAGAATAATGCAATTCTTCCTTCCATTGTCTTAGGAGACTTAGGAATAGATGGTTCCATGCACAGTTCTACAGATTAAGATTAAGATTAAGATGCCCCAGGTTATTGTAGCTGCAAAAGGAAACAGCAATAGTTATTGAAGCAGGAAGACAAATATTCCTGCAAGCCTTTCAGACCTGGAAGGAGGAAATAAATTCCAAAAATCTCTCATTAAGAAAAAAAAAAAAAAATCACTGAGTTATAATACTAACATCAACTACAGCATCTAGTCAAGTTCTATTCCAGCAAGATATGTTGGTCGTTTTTTCATCACTGTAACAAAACACCTGACAGAAAAAAATTAAGGGACAAAAGATTTACTATAGTTTGTGGCTGCAAAGGTTTCAGTCCATGGTCACTTGGCCCTGTTGTTTCTGGGATGTGGTAAGGCAAAACATCACGGCAGGGAGCATGTGGTAGAGTAAATCTGCTCACCTCTTACCATCCTGGAGACAGAGACAGAGGATAGTGCCAGAGACAAGATGTGCTCTTCAAGGCCATACCCTAGTAACCTATTTCCTCCAAGTAGGCTTCTGCCTTCAAATAATGACTCAAATGACTAACTGACCAACTGATTAAACTACTATTAGGTTAGAGGCCTCATTATCCAATCACTTCCCTAAAGTCCAGGAGCTGGCAACCAAGCCTTTAACACATAAACATTTGGGGACATTTCATCTCCAAACCATTAACATAAAATCAAAAGGTTCTCAGATTGCCCCTCATCTTTGCTGTTACTGCTTTGAGTACAAAATAACATTATTTAAAATACTAAAATTAAAATAAGACTATCAGTTCTTCCATTACCAAACTGGTTTCTTATTGCTTGATATAGTCAACAAATGTGTCAAATATTTTATAAAATATCATGTTGAATAATCACATTTTAAAATATTTGTTTAAACATTCTAGAGACAGATTAAAGTATTTTTTTCAAAGCCAATTGCACTGAGTCATTGTAGATGAATCCTGAATTTAGACTTATCCTAAAATTTTATTAAAATTCTGTTCCTCTGGACATAACAGCAATTGAAAATCTGTTTCAAAAAGGATTATACCAATCAAGAAGAAATAGAAAAATATACCTGTTAAAATATGAATGTGAACTGCATGCAAATTGCCATTTAACTTTATTTTTTTCTGTTCCCAAAACAGAAAAGCCAATGATTTAATACCATGTGTGTGTTTTTGTGCCACCAGGCAAAGTAACCTAATTCTTTTAATTCCTAGAATTGGCTGCCTTTCCAGGACTAGAGATTACACTAGAAATGGCTATGGCATACTATAATACAATTAATATGCTACAGGAAGAAAAATAAGATTACTTTACCAAATTTGATACATTGTATTGCCATCTTCAAGGCAAGTTACACACAACTACTATCTGTCCTGTATGCCTTGATCTTTCACATGCTGTATAACAATTATTTTTCTAAGAATGGATCCTAAGGAAGATTTTAAGATGAAAAAGTTACTATAATTATTTTATACTTAATATCTTTTTTAAAATAAACATGTTTAATTACCCCAGAAACAGAAAACATTTGTTTCCATATTAGCTAAGTATATGCATTTATTATGTTCAGTATTACTGTAAGTCAAGATAAAAGGTACAAATCTCCTTACAGACTTTTCTCTATTCCCTGTCTACCACCACATAATCAAAGTCTGTTTTGTTTTTTTTTCTTCTTCTCTTTGCTTTTCACTCATCAAATCTGTCCTTGGTGTTAAGTAATTAATACCAAACAACTTTTTCAGACAGACACCACATTCTAAACACTTTGGGATGAAGAAAAAAAAAAGCCAAAACTATATATAGGATATGTGTTCATTCCTTGGAGCATTTTAATGGGTTTCTATCCAGGAAAGCTGCTTAGTCTCAAAATGCCACAATAAATACAAGTGTTTATTTAACTCACTAACTTAATGATCAATGCTCTTAATTAGTTTTATATAACATACTAAAGGTACATAACACTAAATCATTAGTAAGTCATTCTTGAGTTCACCCAGTCACTTCTAACTGAACTACTGAAGGATATACATACCATATTCTATATACTGTAAATATTCCAAAGAACATGGGGGTAAAGCCATCCCTTTAAGACTGTGATATTTCCTTTGCATATTTACCTAGAGGTGGGACTGACAGATCATTTGCTACTTTTCAGTTTTTTAGAAACTTCCTGTTTTCCATAATGGCTACACCAACAATGTATATGAGTTGTCTTTTCTCCACATCTTCATCAACCCTTTATATTATCTCCTTTTCAAAAAAAATTTATGTGTATTGAGTGTTATACTTGCAGGTATGTTAGGTGCACTCATGTTGTGCAGTGCCTGTGGAAGACAGAAGAGGGCATCAGATCCCCTGGAATCTGAGTTACAGAAGGTTGTTAGACGCCATGAGGGTGCTGGGATTTGAACCCAGGTCTTCTGCAAGAACAGATAGTGCTCTTAACTGCTGGGCCATCTCTCCAGTCCCTTATCTGTCTCTTATAAAAGCTATCTGAATAAGTATGAGCTGCCACCCAATGGTGGTCTGATTTGCATTCCCCTGATTTAAAACTAATGGGGTTATTTGGGCTTTTCTTTTGAGGTCTACCTGTTCCTTATATATTTTGTGTATATGTATATGCACCACCACAAATATGGTTTATAAGTATTTCTTTTAGCACCATAGGTAATTTTTCATTTTGTTTCTTTTGCTATACAAAACCTTTTTTATGTAGTATGATATAGGTCTGCCTGTTTATCTTTACTTTTGTTCCCTACGCTTTTGGTGTGATATTTAAATAATTCTTTCTAAGGCCAACGTATTTTAAGACTTTTAGATTCAGGTCTTACACTTAGGTATTTAATTCATTTTGAGCTATTTTAATGTATAAGAAAATAGTCTAATTTCTTTCTTTTGCAGGTAGATAACCCGTTTTCCCAACATCATTTGAAGAGACTAACCCTTCCCAATCGCATAACCTTGACCCCTTTATCAAAGATTAGCTGACCCTTCATATGTATATATATTGCTGTCTTCTCTATTCCAATGATCTTTGTGTCTATTTTTGTGCTAACACCACTCTGTTCTGATTACTTTGGCTTTATAATATAGTTTCAAGTCAGGTAGTGTGACAATTCTATCTTGGTTCTTTCTCCAGATTGCTTTGGCTATTTGAGATCTTTTGTGGTTCCATATGAACCATATGGGTAAGCTAGTCTGGCCTACCCAAGGAGATCCTCTCTCAATAAATAAAAATAAATTGACATCCCAAAGCCATTTTCATGTGGGTTATATTTATCAGTATTTTCCATATAATAAACTAAAGCTAAGTAATTTTAATATGCATTAATTCATGCAGGTGCTGGGAACTGAACTTAGATCCTCTGGAAGAGTAGTTCTTAACTGCTGAGACATCTCTGCAGCCCATAAGTGGGTTTCTTACATTTTTTTTTTATATTCAGTGTATTGTATCATATTGTTCTGGTAGAAAAATATAAAGAAAATCTACTTTCAAAAACAGGTAGTTGGGACTGAAGAGATGGCTCAGAGATTAAGAGCACTGGCTGCTCTTGCAGGGAACCCAGATTCAGTTCCCAGGACCCAAGTTCCAGGGGATCCAATATACTCTTCTGGCTTCTGTGGACACTGCATACATGTGGTACACTTGCATACATGCAGGCAAAACACTTGTAACATAAAATAAAAATAAATCAAAAAAAACAAACAAAACTTAGTTGAGGAGGTAGGGAGATAGCTCCTCAGTCAGTAAAGTACTTGCCTTCCAAGCAAGAGAATATGAGTTCTAAGGCGGATGTGGCAGCGCTCGCCTATAGTCCCAGCACTCCAAAGGCAGAGGCAGGGGAATCTCCGTGAGTTTGGGGCCAACATGGTCTACATAGCAAATTCCAGGCCAACCCAGGCTACATAGCAAGACCCCTATGTAAAAAAAAAAAAAAAAAAAATAGTGAGAGAATGAGTTAAAGCCCTAGAACTCACATTTTTCTTTTTTTTCTTTTTTTTTTTTTTAAAAAGGGGTGGGAACATGATGACACATGCTTTTAATCCCAGCATTTGGGAGGCAGAGACATGGATTGTTGGGACTTAACTGGTCAGCCAGGCTAGCCTACTTGGTGAGTTCTAGATCAATGAGAGACTCTGTCTCAGAAAAGATAGACAGTACCTGAGGCTGTCCTCTGACCTCAATATGCACCCACATTCATACACATATACACCCATACATGAACACACACACAGATGCACATGCAAGTGCACACACACACACACACACACACACACACACACACAAATAAGCAGTCGAGCTGGACATGGTATTACAAGTCTGTAATCACAGTGCTTGGGAAGAAGGCAGGATAGTTATCAGTAAGGCCAGCCTGAGCTACATAGCAAGACCCTGTCCAAAACAGAAACAAACCAAACAAAAAATCTAAACAAAGAAAAATAGCCTTTTTGTAGTTCAGACATTCTAATGTTGACATGTACTTAGATAAAATGTGTGAAAATAACTTAACTGCCTGTTTACAAAAATATCTCATTGTAACAGTAGATGTATCTTCAGTGAGCTTAGAAAATTTGTGAAGTGTCTGTAAAACGAAGTAGAGAAAATGGGAGGAAAAAGGAGATGGATTTTTCTTGTCTTGAGACCTTGGCTAATTTTTCAGATATAAAGCTGTTCTATTGATACTTTGTATACCTATTTTTAAAAATATTTAAAATTATTTTTCTGTGTATGTGTATATTGCCTGTATGTAGGTAAACGCCACCCGTGTCATGCAATGCCCATGGAGGTCAAAAGATGGCGTTGGATCCCCTGGAACTGGAGTTACAGATAGTTGTTAGCTGTCATGTGGGTGCTGGGAATTGAACCTGGGTCCTCTGTAAGAGCAGTCAGTGCTCTTAACTGCTGAGCCATCTCTCCAGCCCCCAGAAATAAAAGAAATAGTTACTGAATAAATATGAGAAAAATCAGAGGGACAGAAGAGTAAAGGAAGACAGGTGAAAGAGAAAAGGACAAAGATAAATCAAGGTTTAAATAAAGGCACATGAAAGGACCTGAGGAAGACACCTGCTTCGTCCTAGTGTGAAGCCTATGTAAGAGCAAAAATAAAAAAATAGCTAATAAACATGAACTAATTAAGACCGAACTGTGAATAAGGAGCAGCTAAGCAGGAAAGTTGGGAGCACTCTGCTTTAGAAGCAAAGATGGATGGCAGACTAGATGATAATATTCTGAGCAGGTAGAATGCTAATCTTCTTCACCTTTGTAAGTATATCTAGTATCTAACAAAAGCATCCAACAGATAAACATCCATAAACTGATGGGGCATCCTCTACTCATGACACTCTTTTTTTTTTTTTTTTTGGTTTTTTTGAGACAGGGTCTCCCTGTAGCTCCAGCTGGCCTAGAATTCACTATGTAGACCAGGCTGGCCTCACAGAGATCCACCTGCCTTTGCCTCCTGAGTGCTGGGATTAAAGGTGTGTGCAGCCAAGCCTGGCTAATACTCTTTGAACTCACACCAATAACTACTACTAGTTGATGAGATATATGCAAGCACTGAAAAGAGAATAAAGACAGCATATTTTAGGTAGCTGAAATAATTAAGAATGAAATCTGGTAAAGGTTACAGAGCTGTAATCTGAGAACAAAGGACTTGCTAAAATTAAAGGATTCTGGGCTGGAGAGATGGCTCAGCAGTTAAGAGCACTGACTGCTCTTACAGAGGACCCGGGTTCGACTCCCAGCACCCACATGGTGGCTACAAACTGTCCTTGATTCCAGTTCCAGGAGAATCCGAAGCCCTTTTCTGACCTCCATGGCATTGCACGACATGGGTGCACTCACATATGTGCAGGCAATACACTCATAAAGTAAAAATAATAAATAGAAAAAAAATTTTTTTTTTTTTGGTCTTTTGGACCAGGCTGGCCTTGAACTCAGAGATCCACCTGCCTCTGCCTCCCAAGTGCTGGGACTACAGGCATGTACCATCACGCCTGGCTATAAATAAAATATTTTTTAAAATTAAAGGATTCTGTCTGGTTCAACTTCTCAAAATACCAATAGTCAGTTTATAAAGATTGTCCTCAACATGATCCAACCACATGAAAAAACTATTTTAATGGAAGAATCAGAACACAAAACCATTTGAGAATACATTTAGAAGACAAAAACAAAATCCTAATAAAAGTATTGCTATTATAAACTTACTAGATTACAAATACCAAAATCAAGTCAGTTTGGCAGACTTGGTTATTGCTACGCGAATTACATAATTGTCACCTTAAATTGCCATATTTTATATCTCTTTCATCTAGAACATTCAAAATACAGTCACTGAATAGTAAATACTATGTCTTAAAATAATACAGATTTAATTTCCCCCCGCAAAAAAATCAAATGTACTACAGATACTTAAAATTCTAAATTCTTTCTACTTAAATAAAATCTAAAGAGATTTAACTTAGAATCATTTAAGATTCTGTTAGCTATTTATACTATCAGAGGTGATGGCACACACCTATAATCCCAGTAAGCCAGTTCCATCTTGTAGAGTCAGAAAATAAGGAATGATTAAAAAGCGGTGGGGGTATATCAAAGAAACACAGAGGCCAGGTCAATGTGCTTTGAAATGCCAACAATGAAACAATTTAAGCAACAAAATATACTGTCACTGGGTTATAACCCTAAGTATAAACATCTATCATCTATGACTGAAGAACATGGAAGAACAGACAAATTAGCAATGCAGAAGAATTTCTAATTTTTGTAGATTCACCACTGTAAAGAAGACAGGGCCTAACAGACCACTCCTTAACTGGGGGCTATACATAGTAGCTTCCTTCCAAAGAGTGCAGTGTGGAAGGGGGAGGGGGCATCTTTACTGGGCCATCAAGATATGGGTGGTGGTGGTGAAAAACCATTACTACAGGAGGCTGGAGAGACAGTTCATAGGTTAAGAGCACTGGCTACTTACAGAGGACCTGGATTTGAATCCCAGTACCCACATGGCAGCTAACAATCATTCAGAACTACAGTTCCAGGGGATCCAATGCCATCTTCTGATGTCCTCAGGCATTATACAACATGGGTACACTTATATACATGCAGGTAATAATATTCATATACATAAAATTTAAAAATAATAATAAAAAAAATTTAAAACCTCATTACTATGCAAGTGAGAGTTTGATCCCTGGAGCTCACATAAAGGTAGGAAAAAACTGACTCCACAAAGTTGTCTGCTGACCTCCATATGTGCATGCCTTACCACACACATCATATATTCAATTTGATAAATATAATTTAAAAAAAAATGCTACCTTAGCCAGATGATCAAGGCTACTATTATCAGTTAAATCACATTTAGGGATAGGAACTCTCAAGCCTTTCTAACACATATTACCATCATTATTAGTATATTCTAATTTAAGTCCAAATTCCCAGGACAGATTAGAAAACTACTGGTCTTAATTCTCCATTTAAAAAAAAGAGTTTACTTCGTGTTGGACAGTCAACAACAAAATAAAGTCTCAATGTGGAACTGAGCTTGTACCAAGTGTACTAAGAAACAACTGACAGGAGCTTAGCTAACGCTAAGTTCCACAAACCGACATTGTTTTAGAGTCAAAGGAAAAATAACTTTTAAAATATTTAGCATATGAAAATGATTTATAATTTTTCAGAAGACCTAAGTAGCTAAGAAAAAAGTAAAGCAAAAGTCACCCTTTTCAAAGTCAGCTTTAATGATTAAAAAAACAAAAACAAGTAAAATTAAGTATAGAATGATCATTTTACAAAGTCTGTTTCATGGAATACAGGTTTAAAGCATTATTTATCTATTTATTTATTTTAAAAGTGCTGGGGATTAAACCCAGGACTTCATATATGCCAGACAAGTTTATGCTACTAACCTATTCATCCCCAGTCCATCGAGCAATTTCTTTCTGGTTTCAACTGGAAAGAATGAAGAAAAACACAACTCACAATTTCTATAAATTTCAGTGCTACAGAAGTTAACAGGAAAGAAAATATATGTTCAGAGAGGCTGTTATAACTTACTAAACAGGAAAAATAACCTCTTCAGCACTGTATAGAAATTATAATTTTAAAAAAAAAAGCCTTTCTATTCCTATACTGAGAAATAGCTGTTTCTGGCACACATTTATTGTTTGTCCTCTTTTATGATACAATCTGATTGACCTACAGAATACACCAAGGGCAATTACTGTCACCACAAAAAAGAACAATAGATTAAAATAGCATCCTCAGAGAAGAAGTGGAATTACAATTTACATGAAATTTCAGATTTAATACATCCAAATAGTTTAAGTTAAATTCAAAAAGGAACTATGTGTTTCCAAATGTAAATAGAGCTGACTGTTTATTGACCCTCAATGTATTTGAAATTTGGTTCATCTTTTTACATTAGACTACAAATTCAACATCTACATCAGTGAAAAACTATAACACTCTGGTGTACAGGTGTCCCAAAGCTCCTGTCTAGTCCCAGTCCCTTCCTTTTCAACCCCTTTGCAACCTGATTAAAAACCTAAAAAGAGCCCAACTGAGAATCCCACGGCCACATACTGGGCATCATTGTAGTCCTGGTGATTCTCCTTCCTCAGGAGTATTCATTTCTAAAACCTTAATGACACTCTGTCACATTCTCTGAAAAGAGGAAGAAAAACTGCCATTAACGGCTGTGTTCATTATAGCCAGTGACTTCTTAAAAATGTTTGCAGTCAAGCAGTGATGTGTCTTTGGGACTTCTTTCAGAGTCTGAGTCTTTTAGCAGCTCCTTAATGTTTCAGGAAATTTCTACACATAGGAAATTAAAAGATTCTCACAACTGCTCAGAGGTTTTTAAAAAAGACACACACACACACACACACACACATACCACACCACACACACACATACACACACACACACAAATCAAAACCAACATAGGAATACTGCATTTTGTTTCCTATTTGCTACCGAAAGTATCTGTCAAAACAATTCAAGTATGTATTTTATATAACAGCAGGCTGGCACATGATCCCCAATAGTAATAAAATATATTATATACTAAATGCTAAAAGGAATTAAGAATACAGATGCACCAAAATTATCCTATGTTATAAGCAAATAATGCAATCCTAACGTCTACTCACAAATCAAAATACTTTTCCTGAAGATAGGAATAGTAATTTTCCAGAAATTCCCCCCATTCTAAAAGCCCAGACAGATTTCAGCATATGTAAGAACCAAAAGCCATCAAATTCTTACTTAGGTCGGTTTTGTTTGACTGAGAGGGCAAGAGGAATATGTTTAAGAAAATGTTTTTTCCTTAAAAATATTTTTAGAAAGAAGGGTAAAATTTTTTTAAGCCCCCCCCCCGAAATTGTACAATGTTTGGGATATTCAGTACTAATATTCTTAAATTTACCATATTCAGTTCACGCAACGTGGAACTAAAATTTCCCCATAGACACTGAATTATTTAAGCTAAAATAATGAATTTATTACATAAGAGTTTCATAACTTATGAACAATGCTATACATACTCTACAAGACAGTAGACTTAATTAACTCATTTAAACTGTTAATTCATTGAAAAACTAGTGACAGAAAATAAAACTGGAACTCCAAAAGCAACCAATTATCCAAAGGCCTTGACTAGTCTACTGAACCCTACAAAGGAGACAGTTATAAAATGAATCATCTCCTTGGGGGGGAGAGGTGTCAATTCCCAAGTGGATCCCTTGCCATTCACATACCTCTGGGCCACCTACACTCATGTCATCAACCTTAACACTGTTTAAAGAACACAGATTAATTTAAAATATTGCCTTAAGCTTTTGCTTATCAAATTTAAGAAACATATAAACGCTTTTGAGAAAAATAAAGTTCTCTTAAATAAACATCAATCCAATCTGTGGCAAATTTCAAACAGAGAAACAGTGACTTAAGAAACTAACATCTCAATCTACAGTAAACACCTTTCTTCTGCAGTATCACTGCAGAGGGTTATCTTTATAACAAGTTTGAAACTTTTTAATGTCATAATAAAATTTAAATCTTAAAATTTTTAACAAAATTCTATAACCTTCTCCAAATGGATACTAGGAATCTAAGGACCCAGTCTGAGAAACACCATGATATTCGAAATTAGTATACTGTTCCCCTATCAATTATATGACATTCTATCCTTCCCACACACCTCTACCCCTCAAGGAAACCATGTTTTCCCTCTCCCGCACTTCCTAGACCTCTCTTTGGCCACTCATCTTGTCCCTCTATTAAGCTACAGGATCTTTAAGTCAGGACCTACACTGATTCATCTTTGCATTCACCAGAACATCTTGCACAGTGACACAAAAGGCCCTTATTAGCTGGTGACTAAATGAATGGATAGGAATCTTATTTTTTGGTTATTATTTGCTTTCTCAGATTATTTATGTCTTTGTTTACAACGAGTATCAGATAACCAAAGTTTAAGATTTCACAATTCAACATCTAAATGGTAAAAACCAAGATAATTGTAATTTTTTTCCTTTCCAATATGAAGAAACAATTACTTATAAGTTGAAGATGCCAGGGAAAAAGACACAAATATCATTGCTATTTCAGTTCTTAGAATATTTATAAATTTAAATGTTTAATCAAATACCAATATGTTACAATAGATTATAGAAATAAATAAAATACAAGTAAAAATTAGATGACAAATATTAGTGATTTTCAAGCTTAAATGTTTTTTCAAGTAGTCAATTAGCCTATCTGAATCATTAAAAACATCATAGTATTTAAGGAACTATCTTGTGTCTGGCAGCTTTCAAGCAAAGTACTAAAAATTTTAAATAAAACCTACTAAATACACATTTTGTTTAGGTCAAAAGCCACACATATTTACTCTGCATTTAAAAGCTGTAAAAAATCCATTCTAAGGTCTATATACTCAAAATCTGGTGGTTTCTTAGATGTGTGATAAAAAGCACAATATGAGCTATTATTTGTAATCCTAAAGTGACTGTCATGCCTTTATCAAGGAAAGTCATTTGCACTGCAGGAAACATAAAAGCTGAAAATGTTAAGAGCACTGGATGCAAAATTAAGCTAGCAGACTGGAGTACAAAATCTCTAGTTTTATTCTATTCACTCTTTACACAATTCTCACTTAGGAGTTACTTGTTTTTTTTCAAATTTTGTTTTAATTTATGTAATAAATAACAACAAAGTTATATTTCTATATCACCCAATAGTAAATATTTTCAAAACAACTTTTTGCTACATTTGGTAGGCTTCATCTGGCTAAACATAAAAGACATACAAACGTAGTTATGTAACAAAATGTTTGCCAGCTGCAGTAAAATGTCTATTATTCTAAGAGGTTCATTTACAAAATAAGTATATTCTCTAACAGTCTTAAAATAAACAGTAATACTTTAGTTCTTAAACTTCTACTCAACTGTTTTTAAAGTAGGCAGTTTGAAAGCATTTGAGTAATAGGGTAATTATTTACTAAACACATCAACTCCTGACAATAGTTACTATTACATGAGCAGAGCTCTACAGAATTATCTAGTATATAGCTCATCCTTTTACCTATATATATTTACCACACAAAACAAGTTTTTCAATGCAATTTCACACATATTTAGTGCTAGAGGATATCCCCATCCCCATCTGTTCCCTTCCATCTCTAAGCATTACCCCTTCCATTTTCAAATCACATGCGTTCTGGTACCCTCCCCACACCTTTCCTTTAAGACCTGATTTTCCCTATCTCATGGGTCCTCTTCTAGATTCTTGGCTCTACCCACACTCATTCCCACATAAAAACACACATATAAAAATAAGAAGGTAGAATCTATACATGAGAGAGAACATGCAGAATTTGTCTTCGTCAGTCTGTATTGCCTCACTTAATATATTCTTTTCCAGTACCATCTACCTTTTATATTTCCTTTTGAATGTTAATACCTGGACTTACTCTGTATCAGGTGCTTAAAGTTGAATGTCAAGTTAAGAAATAGTAGAGTTGGTATTATTTGCTATATTTAAGAAAACAGGTAAAACAAATAATAATATTAATTTTAAATTACATTAAATCACTGGCACATCCGATATTGAGTCAGATTTTCAACTTAAATCTACTTCTTTCGGCTTCCTCTGAAGCCAAATACAAAGTAGTAAAATAAGAAATTGTCATTTTCCATATTGCCAGGCCAATGACTTTTCTTTTATTTTTGAAAGATCTTGAGAAATGGTGAGTAGCAAAAACTGCATGTTTTGTCTCAAAAGAAGCGACTTACTTTCCCATGTGATGAACAATAAATCACAAAAGGAAGCAACTGTTATTTACTTCCTGTTACTTGAAAATCTTCAGGCAGATATCATATATTCTTTGTTTTAAAAGGGGGGGCGGAGCAAATAAAGGCAGAATGATTACTAAAAGAAACAAAGAAGATGTGATTTATTACACAATCAAAATCAAGGTTTTTTACTTGAAGGATCTAAGTATTTTTCAATTACAACTAAAGAGAAAAGTAAGAAAAGTAGTATAATCAATTTTGTAGAAATGTCTTTCCCAGAAAATTGGATATACAAATACTAAAAAGCAAAGGCTAGGCACTGGGGGCAGACAGGCAGCTATACCTCAGGATCTCTATGTTTCACAATCATGTGGATCATAAAATCTTGAATACTCAATTCCATAGTAATCTAGTTACCAAAAAAGTTAGGCAGAAAAGGTCTTAAGCACAGTGCATAAGCTAAAGGACACATCCACTGATGATTCTAAGGTTAAACAACTCTTCTTAACAATGAAGTTAAAATAGTAGTTGCATTTGCTTAAATTATTACTATCATTTCTAATACGTTAAAGATGCAAAGTATGCATTAGTCTATTTAAAGACGAATGCATATGAAATGTGTGCTGCACACACTTAAAATACAAAATTCATATCCTATCTGCATATATGTAAAATTATACACTAGCACATTAATTACACACTAGCAAATAACTTACCTTTTAATTCGGGGTTATAGTGCTTGTTTTTAGATGAAATCAGCATTTCCACTCCAACTTGGAAGAACAATTTTTGTTCAAAATCTTACTGAAATATTTCAATATGCTAAATGAAGAATGTTATTCAGTGAAGCACTCATTTTAATAAGAATTTTTAAAGTCAAATTTTAAAGTACCCACCAACTTAAAAAGCAACTAAAAAGCTGGGCATACTTTTTTCTGAATTCACAAAACCTGCCATTTTTCCTTATTGGTAACAGCTTAAAGAATCGACTTCAGGTTCTTTCCTTTTAAACTAAAGTTTATTCCTAACAACTATTCAGGTTATATTCTGCTCTTAATAGCTCAAGGAAAAGGTTTTAAAATTTGAGTTTTTTCAGTATGACCCTCCTGATGAACAAATTACGTATTCTAAGAAAATGAACACAATCTTAATGTGAGTAAGAATCTGATGTAGATTTCAAAATATAGTATTTGATATATTAAAGGTAGCTTTTTAAAGACTAAAGAAAAATATAAGAAAAGGGAAATTTAGATAATTTATTTAACTTCCACAATTTCATGTCAGTTTTCAGTATGGTCCATTTTTTAAATCAAGATTTAAATATCTGAAAAGTTGACTGCTATTAAAATTCCAATGAATTTCAAAGCACTGCTATAAAACTTTTCTTTAGTCCATTCAGCCCCTTAACTAATCAAACAATGAAACAAATATTACAAGAACAAGGCTGACAAAAAATCATAATGAACCTCTCAGATGAGAAACTAATTGGTACTAAGTACACAATGGCTTACATTTAATCCTGTTAATAACCACACAAAAAAAGAAATAAAAGACTCACTTTTCAGTCATCTCTCTGGACCACTGGGCTAAAATAACAGCATGACTAAATCTGACATTGACCCCGTGGCCCTGCGAGGAGTTAAAAGAATTCCTTTGAGCTTTCTGAGGCCTGTTTTCAACTGCTCCAGAAGGGGTGGGCTAGTCACACACACTTGTTAGCCTTCTTTACAGTAACAGGTCAAATTAGAAATGGTCATATAAACTGTAATATATAGTGGCTCATTCCTTTAGACTTGTCCATATCGTACAAGAGCACAAAAAAAGAATAAGATCAATACAGCTAGCTCATAAAATGTCTTAATGAATGAAATATAATTGGAGCTCTAAGAATTTGTCCATGCAATAACATAGTATTGAAAATAAAACTTTAAAACTGAATTAAGAATACATCTAAAGTAACAAAGACTAAAACTGAGACGTCAGAAGAATCACTAAAATATAAAAAGGTAACTTAACTATGATTTTTCTATACTAATCATGAATTTTTATAACCTTTAATGTCATGAGCCCTTAAAATAACTTGTAATGCCAAGATATAAATCTTCCTGAAAGCAGTATTCTTTCTTTTAGAAATACAACAAAGAAGATATTAACAACTCACACTTTCCTCTCTAACAAGTAACTGAAAATGATTAAGGATGCAAAACTGTTGTACTTGACAGGTTTTCTTACTTCTAGCATGAATACTACTAATTAAGTATATATTCTGAAAAAAAAAAAAATCTAGGCTTTATTCCTAGTTCACAAAGACTAATCACTAAAACAACTTGAAAACCAACTGCTACTATCCTGTATGTTTGACTTAAATTCCTACAAAATTAGAAGTTCAAAATTTTCTGAATACTGAAAGCCAATAGACATCCTTATAACACTAAAACAATTTACATATCAAGGCATACTTGATTTATAAACTGTTTCTATAGCAAAACAATAAAATTAATTTTTGTGATTCAATTTCTACACTTATAGACCTTTTGTAATTTTAAACTTTCAAATTAATAAAACCTACTAGATACAATAACTTGATTAAATAGTAATTGGTTGCAAGGTATTGTTTTGTTGATTTTTGAAAGCTTACATTAATTTAGAATAAAACCCAGAAGTTGTATTTATCATAATCAAATCTTGTCAAACATGTTAAACCCTTTAAAAACATTTTTAAGTGGAGACTTTAAGCATTCTATGTCTTGAAGATCATAATGCATATAAAACATGTCTTTCCACCTTCAGGTAAAACTTTTGGGGGAGGCGTGTTCTTTTCCCCAAATTCTTATTCTGTTCTCAGCTCCTACTTTCATTTACAGAATATTATTTTTTCAGGAAATACCAATACTGAACCAGAACACAAAAATACCAAGCAATAAGAGGACTGAAAAATATTTCCTCAACAATTCCAATTTAAATTCCAGAACAGAAAATTCTGAAGTTAATTCACTTCCACAATACTCAAAGTAATTTTACCCTCAATGGCTTACCGTCACAGCATTTTCTGGCCCTCCAAAAATATCATGAATAAAAGTATTTCCACTATACCTTAATAGTTACTATACATGTTTAGTTACTCAATTTTAAAAGAACCTTCCACCCACTGCCAAAAGAAAAAAGAGAGAACAAAAAAGAAATGTCACAAGTATTGCAAATCAAGACTGGAAAAGGCATCAAGCAATCATGACCTTTAAAAAAAGTCTGACAACTGCCTGTGAAGTTTTTCAACAGCATAAAAGCAGTCCATCAGATTCTTTCCTTAATAAATTTCAAGTTTGGCTCTATAATGCTTTGCTAGTAGGACCATACAGAAGAGTAAAATTCATGCTACGAGGTTTAAGAACTAATGCCATTTTCCATGAATATTTGCTAATGAAACATGCTAAGAAAATTTGTTTCTAAAGCTGCACACTTTCACAGTTATATCACTTTATATCATGGATTATGCCCTGATTTGATGCGCTGGTGTTCAGAAATAAGTATATTTTAGGTTATTATGTTTCTCAATAATTACATATAAACATCAAAGATATATTAGTAAATACCTTTTAAAATACTTATAATCCCGAGAAATAATTTTACAAACTTTTGAAGAAATTCAAATGATTACTTTGTTTAGAATAATCAACAACCAGTTAGATACCAGGATACATTTTACTTTGAAGTTCACTGATTCTAAAAGAAATTGTTTCTTGAAAAGTTATTGCATACAAATCAAAACGTTAGTATAAAATCAAAATTTGGCAAGAAACTAAATATAAAATACTAAAAATTAGAATACAACAATGCTGTTTCTTGGTAAACGTGAATTTTATAATTCAATTGAATACTATAAGAGCACTGAAATTATAAAAAAACAAAACAGTAAGGCATAGAAAGAAGGGTGGCCCCTACTCCATTACTAAAGCCTCAGAAAGATTATTAGATACTTCATTGCCATAAGGTGTAATCAAGTTCATAAAAACCCTAAAATGATGGATTATCAGCATTATCCTTTTCCTTTCCTATTGACCAACACTAGAAAGGATTTTTTCCAGACTATTAATTAACTGTGTATGATAACACCATTTTTTCTGGGCTAAACTGGGAAATTACTAGAATTTTTAAATGGTAAAAAGGATTTTGTCATTTTAGGTTAAGGCCAAGTATGTTATGCCATGCTCACAAAATAACTACAAACAAAACACTAGTAGCTTTAGTCACATTAATTTGGTATATTAAAAAATAATTTGTAGAGCTGTTGGGCTGTTGGGACTGGAGTCCCTATCTTTCTTATAATAATTAGTGTTCAAATTGCCACAACACTTCTCCACGCACCTAATGCTCAGCATAAAGCTCTGTTTAACAAAACAAAATTCTTCTCATTTGAGAAGAAATAACATGTTTTGTTTCTTTAAAAAAGGGGTGGGGGGCAAGGAGCAAATGTGTAAAAAGATCAAGGTAAAAATGCTATGCCTCTGATCAAATAAATGTATATTCAAATGTTTATTTGAATACACACAACGGACAACAAAATTTCAATATGAAAGTAATCACATGAGGTTAGAACTGATTTCATGAATATATTTTAATACTAATTATTTAAATTGAAATTTCTTAATAGTACTACTTACTTAAATTAGTATTTTGACTATTAACTTGATTCAACAATAAAATATTTTCATCCAAGGAGTAAAATGACCAGGAATAGAAATTTTCAGGATTAATAACTTTCCATCAATTTCATGCATAAAGATAACATATCTTTTAAGCGTCTCAATAGCTCAAGAATTAAATTGCTACTGTTATTAAGAAAACAAAACCAAGAACAAAATTAGTTTTTCTGTGCTAGTCCCCATGGATCTAAGTACCACACAATAATTCTTCCCAATCTGCAAAACATAACACAGGAAAAGATAGACTAAGGGAAAAAAGGAAGACAAAGAAACAAGTTTGGGGTGACTGTTTTTGAAATTCTCTGTCCTCTTAGTAATCAACAAAATAAGGAAAAAGGAAAAGTAGGAAAGTCACCCAGAATATATGACTATATAAGCATGGGCACTCTTGCAGAAAACCAAGTCTGCAACCCAAAGCCATGGGAAATTTAAATTAGAGCAAATGGCCACAATAGGCAAGGAAATCTGTACAGATAAAAAGGGACTGCTGAGGCTGCAGATATAGTACTGAAGAGCTTCTGAAATATCCAAACTTTACTGGTTTTATTAATTTTTGTAAGAGTAGCTACCAACATTATACTATAAAGATTTTTTCCTTCTTAATTAAAAAGCATCCATACATGGTAGTATATGTAAAGGAGGAAAAGGATTCCCACTGCTTAATATTGTTTCAGAAACTTGTTCACAAATCTACAATCTTATAGGTTTAAATAATTAAAGGAATAAAAACATTCAGCAAAAGAAGAGAAAACTCTTGGCTGCTGTTGTTAGCCAAAGTGATGTCACAGTCTCAGCAAAGCACAGCTCCTCCACCCCACAAAGCACTATATGCTGGTTAGTTTAACTAACCAATACTGTTTGAAAATTAGATGATTTGTGGTTTAACCATCACATTTCTTCTGTTAAGTCTGACAATAATGGTAATTTTCCAAACTTGAACATTTCAAATAGAAAAATGTAGACACAAATACAACCCCAAAAATCATGATATCAACATAAATATTCCACAACCTAACTGGTGGACTTTGATAAGAACTTATAGATTGGATATTATGAATCTCTTTAAGTATATAAAATCCAATAACATTCAGTTATAATGATTATTAGGCAACATTTAAATACAGAAATATTTGTTATAATTATTTTCCTAAAAAATTCGTATTATTTCTAAAACAAACCAAATGAGCTGGCATAGACAATGGGACGAGCAAAATACCTGACCATATGGAACTGAGATAATCTTTCAACTTTTATTGGAACAAAGAAATTTTATTTACAATAAAAATCCTCCTTAAATGTACAAAGTAATATGGATTCTGAAAAACCTCTGACAAAAATTTATTGTTTAAATCAGACCATTTAACACTAAAAAAAGGCTAATAGATTATAAGGACTAAATTCCAGGATTAATGTGGTCCCACACCTCTTCAAATAAAACCTCTTTCCTTTGGTTAAATTTATTTGCCACATTCCTGAACTCCTCAGCTGACTTCTTAAAGCATAAAATGTATGACTTTAGCAATCTCATTTATCAGCCATAACTAAACTATTTCCTATATCTTTAGAAGTCCTCTTTACCACAAATATGGAAAGTGTTGAACAGTTTTGTAGAGGTGAAACTTTCTGCCTAGAGTAGATAATTCTGCTATAAAGTTTATTTAGTTACAAAGCAAAATCTAATGTGCTCACATCAAGGGACTTGCCAATAAAAACACTTAATAAGCAGTTCTTAAGCTACTTAACAGCTATTCTCTTCACTTTGAGGCATAACTAAGTAAAAGCAAAGGATAAGGGAAGTGCAAGTTATTTTTGCCACCATAGATTTATAGTATTTTCTCTTAAAATGTGTTTGCAAAAAGACAGGAATGAGAACGGTGAACTAATTTCCAAAACTATGACAAAAGCTGAAATTCTAAAGTAAGACTCTCATTGAAATCAAAGTCATACACTTAGCATAGTAAGAGCTACTTCAGAATTATATTTATAGATACTAGAAACAACGTTACTGATCAAGACTCAAAGGCAAAAGCAAATCAAATGTATGTTGTTAGGTACTTGGTAGTACTTCCGTATAATTTAAAAAGAAAATGTGGCCTTACTCACAGTGGATGCTCGACTAAAATATTCATTCCTTATTATTAGTGAAACTTACAACAATCAGGCAAGGCAAGTAACTCAAAATGACCAAAACTTAACCACAATATCCTTTTAATCAAATATAAAACAATGAAACAAAGAAAAATTTTAGACTGAGAAACTTCCATTGAGTCAACACTTCATTAATAAGTATTAACCTCTATGACAGCATTTAAGAAATCAATAAATCACCTTGAAATTAAACATAAATTTGGTAAAGTTTTAAAAACAAGATATAAAGATAAGGGAATTATCTGAATAGCCTTTATGCCATGGTGGGAGAAAAAGGAGTAAATGTTCTTCATTTTTTGAAAAAGGTTTCATAATCCCAACCGTGTCATTCATATGAAATTTATATTCTAATCATAAAAATATCAGTTATACTTAATATTCTTAGACAAATGAACATTACATACTACAGAAAACAGCTACATGAAAATTTCCTTTAAACACTACACCCAGAAACACATCAGGATTTACATTTCTCTGACAAGATTGAAAATGCTGACCATCTAAAACTGTTTCCCTATTTTAAAATAAAAAGCAATCCTATAGATAAGGTAATATTTCAATGGCAATTAAGTTGTCAGTTCACTAAATATGTATCATGGTAGTTTCCCATTGAACTGTTTCAAGTGAATTTAGTACAACTTACATGAAAACCAAATCAGTTACTGAAAGAAATGTTTTACAAAGTGAAATTTAATTCTCTTCCTGGGTATTTAACATTGTTAAAGAGAAAAACTACTATAGTGAATTTAGACTAGAAATCTTGTTAACTTCAAAAGAATGCATACCTAAGCTGCTGATCTAGTGAAATCACAGTAAAATTAAAGACTTGCAGTATCAACGTTCCAAAATGTTATTAAAATCCAACCCACAGCTGCCTTGTCATCTCATGTGTTTCCAATAAGATTTTTAGTGTGCTGGACAACAGCCATAAATGGCTTTCAAATTTTACTCCAACTCACAAGTTGAAAATGAGCATTTTTATTTCTTCCCTTTCTACAACAACATCAACATGGAACACTGAATAACATAGCTCAAGCCATTATGCTAATTAGAAATTAAATAAAAAAGATGCTCTTAAAATAGTTAAGTGCAGGTGACAAGCTACAGCTAGAGACACCATTCAAAAGCAGCTTTAGGAATTGTGTAATCTAGGCTTACAAAAACTAGATTAGGGGAGTTCCTTGATGCTCTTGGTCACTGGAACTCTAGCATGTGGCTACTTTTTAACTATAAGACAGCTATTAAACTGTACATCAATGAGAAGTATGTCAAATGGCAACCCATTCACAAGACCTATTTAGACCAAGGATGTCTTAAGAACAGTAAATACTAAAATTAAGTTGATAAATGCAAAAATAGAGGAAAATACCACCTTAAAGATCTGAATACTGAAAGCAAAGCTTAATTTATTAATGATTCCAAACTAAAAAAAATAGGTTTCTTTCCAGTGCTGAAACTACTAAGAATACAACCTATAAAAAGTCAAAGTAATATTTTTTAAATGCTCTTATTTTAAAAAGCTTTGCATAAGCTGTTCTTCAAAAAATTGATCATGTCCCTTAACTACTTATAGTACCTGGTCCAACTAAAACTTATAGTACATGGCCCAAAATTGTACTTACCAGGAAACAGAACAAAACATCCAATTATGTTTTCAAGGAAAAGAAATGGGATATACAGAATCAGAAAACAAAAGAAAATTATGACCAATAAATCTTCCCACGGCATTCTGAAGAACATAGATGTCTTTTTCTTATTTAGGCTGAGGTGGCTTGTGAAAAGATATGCTATTAAAGTATTATCATATATAGTCACATATAAACATTAAAACTACCATATATTTGTAAGCTTCTATTTAAGAAGGTCAGCTTCTAGTCTTCTTTCTTACATGAACTTTCCTGAACTTCTCAAATGAACCTTGTACCGTGCCTATCCACATAAACCGCTTGTTGTTTTTTGAGACAAGGTTTTAATATATAGCTCAGTCTGGCCTTGAACTGGAGATCCTCCTGCCTCAGCTTTCAAGTATTGGTATTCATGAACCACCATATCCAGCTAGGAAACTGTGTGTGTATGTAGTGTGTTGTGTGCATATGTGCATGCACGAATGTGTACGTGCATGGAAGGCAGAGGTCAATCTTGGGTGTTGTTCCTTAGGAGTGGTGTCTCTTGTTTTTTTGGGACAGGGTCTCACTGAGAGCTGCCCCAGGGATCCACATGCCTCAGTGTCTCCAGTGCTGGGATTAAAACCACATGTCACCATGATAGGCTTTTTACATGGGTGTTGGGGATCAAACTCATGTCCTCGTGCTTGTACAGCAAGTATTTTGCCAACTGTGCTATCTCGCCAACCCCACAAGCTTTTTTAAAGCAAGTATCTTACATTCATCTAGAATGATTAAGTATTGTCCTGGGGTATCGCTTATATTTGTAGAAATGTATTTAAATACAGCATTAGAGGGCTTTCCATATTAACATCATTTTAAGGTTTCTAAAGGTAGGAACTATATGGCAATTCTTGAATCCCAACATGCTATGAGTGGTTTGCATACCATTTTTTTTCATTTTAGAATGAAGATCGTCATAAACTAGTACATCATAAAATGCCACCAAATCAAATACCATGTATTTAAGGAAAATGCCATACTAGAGACATTCAAAAACAACTAAGGTTTTTAGTTTTGTTGGTTTTTTAAAAAAGCTATGCCGGGCATGCACATGCCTTTAATCCCAGCACCTGGGAGGCAGAGGCAGGTGGATCTCTGTGAGTTTGAGGCCAGCCTGGTCTACACAGTGAGTTCTAGGACAGCTGGGGCTACAGGGAGACCCTATCTCAAAAAGACCAAAAAAAAAAAAAGCTAAGAGGCTGGATATGGTGGTACATGCCTTTAATTCCACTACTTGGGAGGCAGAGGAATCTCTGAGATTTAAGCTAGCCTGGTCTACACAGTAAGTTCCTGTCAAAAACAAACAAACAACAACAACAACAAAAAAAAACAAAGCTAAGAACTTCCAACTCAAAAAACCAAGTGGAAGCCGTAAGCCTATGTTTGCCACAAAGGTCATGAATGTATCCTATAGTCTGCATTTTGTGAAAACATTTTCTTAGTACATGAAGTCTAACCCCTGTATCATTTTAGTTTTATAACTTTAATGAAATAAAATATAGAGTTAATTAAGTTACCCCAAGTCACAGCTAGTTAACTGGAGTTATAACACCTAATACCACTAACTCAGAAACTAACAGTTACCTTGGCCAGAAGTGAACTTTAAACAGAGACCTAAAAGGACGAGATGGTATCAACCAGGTAGGGTACACTGATCCAAGCAGAAGAGTAGCAAATGTAAGACCCAAGTCAAATAAAATGCTGACATATTTGAAAAACTGAAAAGGAGAGAACATGAAGGTGGGAGAGGGATATGTTGGGGGGGATTCGAGGGAGTGGGAGGTGGACAATTTCATCTATGATGATGAAATTGTTAAAAATAAATAAAGGTTATTCTAAAAAAACAAACAAAAAAACCCCTGAAATTCAAGTAGGTAAGTACGAAAAAAAGAATTACTCTGTACACATTTAAACTGACCCATGATTTCTTAAGCATCCACTATACGGGCCAATTACAACACAAACTACAGAAGCACTGTGCCAAACTATACAAACTAAGGGAGTACTACATTAACACAGGACTTCTATACTGTCACGATCACAAACTATAAACTAATATGACTTCAACTTAAAAATGCTACATTCTTCATTCTTTCAAAAACATTTTCTTAAAATCTGAATCTATTTAAATTTTGCTGAATCTGCATCTTTCAAAATTACTAAATGAGAAGTATTAAGAACAATATGAATAAAGTATGCTTCTTGATGTCATCATATTATTATTCATTTGCTTAAAGTACATTTTAATAGTGTAACAAGCATGCTAGTCACTAATTTTGTTATCCTTTATTTCACTTTCAGGAAGCTCTGCCTAATTTAACAGCTTGGAATAGTATAACAGATACAAAAATAGTTCAGACTCCTAAATAAAAAACATCTTCACACAGTAATATGAATTAATTTCCACTCTATACTTATTATATCAAAAGAAAAGGTAGAATAACTGTGATAGTGTGTACTATTTATTTAAGAAAGGGGAAGGAGAACATGAAGACACATACATACCTCCTTTTTTTAATGTAAGAGCAGCAACAGGGTGGAAACACAGAAGATAGACTTATCTAAATAGATTTTACCTTGTTTTGTTGATCTGAATTTGGAAACTAAAAAAATTCATAAATTTATAAAACATAATGAAAAATTTAAAAGATAACTTTGAAAAATATACCAAAAGCGTAAGACAGATGAACGAACCCATGTATCGAGTCAATACTGTAACTAAAGGGGGAACAAGTCAAGGAAATAGAAAGAAAAAGGATATATTAAACAAAACAGAGAATAGGAAATTCTACAGGGAAAGCAACACAGTGCATGTAACAACTATATTACGAAGAATTAAAAGAGAAAATAGAAGAGAAAAAAGGGTAACCTAGACAGGTGTGGTATCGCACACCTTTGGCTCCAGCACTCGGTAGGCAGATCTCTGTGAGATTGAAGCCAACCAAGTCTACATAGTGCATTCCAGGCCAGTTGGGGCTACAGAGAGACCCTGCCTCAAAAAGACCAAAAAAAAAAAAAAAAAAAAGTGGGGGAGGGTAGCCTAGAAAATAAAGAACACTTAAATTACCAAATAATTGCAACATACAGATCAGATATGATTCAAATACGCTCTAAGAAAAAGAACTGGAGGGTGCTGGAGAGATGGCTCAGCTGTTAAGAGCACTGACTGCTCTTGCAGAGGACCCGGGTTCAGTTCCCAGCACCCACATGGTGGCTAGAAACCATCTTTAACTCCAGTTCCAGGGGAATCCGAAGCCCTCTTCTGACCTCCGCGGCACTGCACAACATGGGCGCATTCACATACATGCAGGTAATACACTCATACACAAAAAATAAAATTAATAAAATATAAAAAAAAGAAAAAGAACTGGAGTCCAGTCTGGGAAATTTGAATATTGACTATCTGATGACAAAACATTATTACTGGTAATCTGTTTAGGTGTGGTAATGATATGAATATGTTTCTTTAAAGAATTTTTACCCTTTCAAAAAAGATATACATAGTAAAACATGTCATTTTGTATATGTATGGATGAAATACTATGTCTATGGTGTGCTTTAAAATAATGCCGGGGCATGGAGTTATAGCTGAGAAAAGATCAGTTGCAAGGTGGTAATTGTTAGTTGGTTTACAAGACACTGGAATCCATTATAACATCTATTTTTTAATTTTTTTTTAATTTTTTGGTCTTTTTGAGACAGGGTCTCCCTGTAGCCCCTGCTGTCCAGGAATTCACTTATGTAGACCAAGCTGGCCTAGAACTCACAGAGATCCTCCTGTCTCTGCCAGGCGTGCACCACCATACCTGGCATAACATTCTATTTTTTAAAAATATTTATTATATTTAGTTTATGTTTATTAGTGTATTGCCTGCATGTATGTGAGTGCACCCATGTCGTACAATGCCGCAGAGGTCAGAAGAGGGCTTCAGATTCCCCGGAACTGGAGTTAAGGATGGTTCGCAGCCACCATGTAGGTGCTGGGAATTGAACCTAGGTCTTCTGCAAGAGCAGTCAGTGCTCTTAACCGCTGAGCCATCTCTCCAACCCCAACATTCTATTTTTATAGCCTTTAAAATTTCCACAATAAGGCCAGGTGTGGTGGCGCATGCCTTTAGTCCCAGCACTTGGGAGGCAGAGGAAGGTGGATCTCTGTGAGTTCCAGGCCAGCCTGGTCTACATAGTGAGTTCCAGGACAGCTGGGGCTACAGGGAGACCCTGCCTCAAAAAGACCGAAAAAAGAAAAAAAAAATTCCACAATAAAAATCTGTAGAGTTAGTCATTACTCCTACAGTTAATATGTCCTTTTTCTATCTAAGAAAAGTAAACCCTGAAGCATTTATCGTCTTCATATCATTTGGTCATCTTATGGAACTGAATCCCTAAGCTTCACTCAACACATTTAAAAACCTGCTGATTTCTTTTGGTACACCTTTTCCTCAAACAGCAGATATGATTTTCTAATACAGTAGTCTTCCCCTTATCCATGGTTTGGCTCTCCATAGTTTGTTACACATGGTCAGCTATAGTGTAACAATACTAAATGGAAAATTCAGGAAATAAACAAGTCAATTTCAAAGTATATGCCATTCTAAGTAGACTGACAACACCTTACCAGCCTGGAAGCATCATCCCTTTGTCCAGAGTGTCCATGCTGCAGAAGTTACCTGCCTATTTGTCAGTAAAGAACTACCCTTTGTCAAACGTCCGTGCTTCATAAGGTACCCGCCTGTTGTCCATAAGAAGCCATCTCAGTTCTCAGGTCAGCCATCACAGTATCAGAGTAAACTTTCTTTCCTTTTTATTCATTTTTTTTTAAATGTGTATGAGTGTTATTGCCTGCATGTATATAAGTGCACCTGTGTCGTGTAATGCCTGAGGAGGTCAGAAGAAGGTGTTGGATCTCCTAGAGCTGGTGTTAGGGACAGTTGTTAGCTACCATGTGGGTGCTGGGACTCAAACCTGGGTCCTCTGCAAGAGCAGCCAGTGCTCTACACTGAGCCATCTTCCCAGCCTCCCGCCCCCCACAACCCCCAATGAATAAATTTTCTAAAAGTGCTTCCTTTAAACAAAAAAAAGTTATTAATGAAAAAAAAATTGTGTAATAAGACTGCTAAGGTTTACGTCAAGTATAAATCCTCCATCTGTGAAACTTCTTGTATATAGAAGGAAAAAGAAATGCAAAATATGTATGGATATAGTCTTCTATACTTTATGTACTATTTCAAATTTACTTATTTTTACTTATAAGATGTAAAATGTCAACCACATCTATTATCAGGATTTTGAGAAACTTACTCCCATGGCTGAGACTTTTACAAAATTACTCAGCTTCTTACTATCTTACTATATGCTGCCTCTTCAATGAGACAAGTCACTTAAACTATGTCTTTTACCACGTTTTCATTTCTTTAAGACAATTTATCACCATGTAGCCTAGACCGGTCTCAAACTCAGGCTCTTCTTGCCTCTGCCTCTTAAGAACTGAACAGGTATGGGCCACCATGCCCCACTCACTTTCATCACTCTAAACCCCCAATACACTTAAAACCTACATAAAGCAGATGTTCAATAAATGATGACTTAATGGAAAACAATCAAATACATGCCAAGGAATTACTCTAAAAACTATAGAAAGACTTGAGGATGAGAGAAAAAAAAAAACAAAACTGCCTTCAAGGTTATTTTCCTTTTTTTTTTTTTTTTTTGAGACAGGGTCTCCCGGTAGTCCCAGCTGTCTGGAACTCACTATGTAGACCAGGATGGCCTTGAACTCACAAAGATCAGCCTACCTCTGCCTCCCAAGTGCTGAGACTAAAGGCATGCGCCACCATACCAGGCGAGGTTATTATCTTTTATGTCATACTGTTGCAATAAAGCCATAAATGGACAGAAAACATACAAGAACATTTTAATTAAAAAAAAAAAAAAAAAAAAAAAAAGCCATACTGGGGCTGGAGAGACGGCTCAGCAGTTAAGAACACTGGTTGTTCTGGCAGAAGACCTGTGTTCGAATCCCAGCACCCACATGGCAGCTAACAACTGTCATAACTCCAGTTCCAGGGGATCTGATGGCTTCTTCTGTCCTCCGTGGGCATTACATGACACAGGTGCACTTACCTACATGCAGGCAATTCACTCATACACATAAAATAAAAAATAATAAATATTTTTTAAAAAGCCATACTAAAAAGTGCAAGCCAAGATAAACTAAACCTATAAAAACCAAAATACTAGAAGAACTAAGAATAACAAAGGTCTCCAGCAAATCAAACAAGTTGGTAGTGTTAAAAACTCACTGTAAAAAAAAAAAAAAAATCAAGTCGGTTAAATGCAACCACTGTACTTTTTTTGTGGGAATATAAAATGAAATAGGGGGCTGGAGAGATGGCTCAAGCAGTTAAGCGTACTGACCTTGCAGAGGACCCAGGTTCTATTCCCAGCACCCACATGGTAGTTAACAATCACCTGCGCAGCTCCAGTTCCTGATGCCTTCTTTTGACCTCCCCGGGCATGCATTGCATGACACAGGTGCACTTACACACATGTAGGCAATACACTCATACTATACACATAAAATAAAAATAATAAATAAAATACTAAAAAAATAAAATAAAATGATGTAGTCACTATGGCAAACAGTTTGGATGTTCCTTAAAAAATTAATCAAACTTGCCAGTATCTCCATTCTTACAGACATCAAAGAACTAAAAGCAGGTGTTCAAACAAACACTTGTACCATGAGCAATGCAGCATTATTCACATTAGGCAAGAAATGGAAACAGTACAAATGCACATCAACATCTGAACAAGCGAATTATATATTAATACAGTTGTAAATTATTCAGCCTTAAAAAGTGCATACTGCCCGGTATTATGGTACCATATCTGTAATCCCAGAATTCAGAAGGCGGAGCCAGAAGGACTGATGTGAGTTCCAGGCCAGCCTGGTCTACATAGCAAGTTTCCAGACTCCTTCAAAGACAGCATATATGTTTCTTTTAACTAGACAGAGGTGATGGTAACATAATATTGTGAATCTACTAAATGCTATTAAGTTGAATGTTTTAAAATATTTAAAGTTGATTCTGTGCTATTCTCACTTAAATAAAAATAAATACAAGGGCTGGAGAGATGGCTCAGTGGTTAAGAACACTGACTGTTCTTGCAGAAGACCCAGGATTGAATCCCAGCACCCACATGGCAGCTAACAACTGTCCATAACTCCAGTTCCAGGGGATCCGACAGCCGCGTCTGTCCTCCAAGGGCACTGCATGACAAGGGTGCACTTCCATACATGCAGGCAACAGATGCATACACACAAAAATAGTAAAATATTTTTAAAAAATGAATAAATAAATAAATACATATACCCCCAAAATAGTATAGTTCAACAGACACACAGGCTGGGATGTAGCTAAGTTCAAGATCATCTTCAGCTACATAGTGAGTTCAAAGCCAGCCTGGGATACATGAGATACTGTCTCCAAAAGGAAAATAAAGACACGTTTATTATCTTTTTATAACACCAAATATCAAAGTTGGTTTGCCAGAAATCTTATATACCAGACTACTAACGTTCTTTTACCCTGTAAGACAGATCTTACAAAATCCATCACCTCTTTTTCTCCAGAATCTTCCTTCCCATATCGCTCTGCTGTCCACATCCCCTCCTCTATCATGCCCTGAGAAAGCCCTGTTCTACCTTGAAACAGCTCCCAGTGAACTTGTTCCTATTTCTGTGTTCCCAGGTACATAACTTTGAAGCCATCATTAACTCCTTTTTTTAAAAATCTCCCTAGTCCAATACCAAGTTAGTCCCACAGTCCTCTCAAAAGCTCCCTCTCAAAGTCATTTTCTCCTTGCTATCACCACTCTTATTATTACCCAGTTACTACAAAAGAAAGCCTTACATACCTCATCTTGAAATTTGCTAACTCTACAATCCAACCTCCAAAGTCACTAGAATTCTTTCTAAAATAAAAATAAAAACATATTATTAATTTACCTAATTAAAAACCCTTCAACAGCTCCAGGGCTTTCAGAACAGTTGAGAAAAACAAAGCCCTTTTAAGAGCTAGGGCCCACTGGCCTTGCTACACTTATAGTCACTTACTCTAGCTATCATCTCACTAATTAGATTAAAATGCAAGCACATCCCCAAACTCTTTTATTCTCCTGGTTTTGTACATAACTATTCTCTTCAACCAAAACCTTCTGCTCCAACCTCACTCCTAAAAACCCCTTTTTTTCAGGTCTGGAGAGATGGCTCAGTGGTCAAGGGCACTGGTTGCTCTGGCAAAGGACCCAGGTTGAGTCACTAGCACTCACATGGTGGCTAACAACCATCCATAACTCCAGTTCCAGGGGAATCCAATGCCCTCTTCTGATCTCCTTGGGCATTACACTACAGGTGCACTTACACTCATACACACAAAATAAAAATAAACTCCTTTTTCAAAACTTTTTTTAAAAAAAAATTTTTTTATTATTTGTATTTTATATATATGAGTGTATTACCTGCATGTATGTGAGTGCACCCATGCCGCGGAGGTCAGAAGAGGGCTTTGGATTCCCCTGGAACTGGAGTTGAGGATGGTTTGTAGGCACCATATGGGTGCTGGGAATTGAACCCAGGTCCTCTGCAAGAGCAGTCAGTGCTCTTAACTGCTGAGCCATCTCTCCAGCCCCCAAAATGCTACTCTTAATTTCTGGTTTCCAATAAGTCTTTTCAAACTCTTCAGTTTAAAATAAGTGTACTTCTGTGTTCTCATGCCAATCTTTATTTTGTTCATTTTTTAGAGTTCTTAAAACACTACACCTAGCACCATTAGTAGTGCCTCTGCTTTCCATGTCCTGACACTTACACGATGTAACTTAAATAGACAAGAGCTGTCAAGACAGCTCAGTATGTAAAAGCATTTTGAAGATCTCAGTTCGATCCTGGAATCCACATGGTAGGACAGAGATGATTCCTGCAAGCTGTCCTCTAACCTCCACAAACTACTATCATGCTACTTCCTCTGTAGGTCATCATCAATAATCTCTCTTTTTTCCTCATTGCCATCCTTTACCAGAGGCATGACTCAGTTCCAAGTTCTTCCAGTGTCTGCTTTGTTTTCACAAACGACCCATACTCTGCTTCACCATCTCCTCAGATCCTTAAGGCAGCAGAGACTTGACACAAAAGTGAATCTTCTCCTCAGTATGTTAAATCAAAACAGCAGCAAAAAACAGTAGCAAAAAGCCCCACATTAAGAGAGAGAGAGAGAGAGAGAGAGAGAGAGAGAGAGAGAGAGAGTCAGTCAAAAGAGAGAGAGAGAAACATGAAATTATCAGAAAAAAGTGATGGGGAGATATGGGAGGTGTTAGAGAGGAGGGAATGGGTGTGGATTTGATCAAAACACCTTATATGCATGTATGAAATTCTCAATGAAGTTTTTTTAATTAAAAAAAAATGAATTATTTTTCAAAAACACCGAAATGGAAATAATCAGTAAGGTGTATATGGGGAACTTGAAGTAAAGAAAATAGTTAAAGAGATACCAATTTAACCATCAAGAATACAGGCATGACTGTTAAAACCAGGTATAATCTCAGGGAGAAACAATTTAGAGCAAGAATAGGCCAAATGCTTATTTGGAAAACTAATCCAGTATTATTTGGCTTTCCCAATCCAAATACCACCTGCGTCCAATTCTACGTAGGTTCCCAGATCAGGTAAGACTGGGTACATTTAAGATGGTGTGGCTACAGACTGAATCATCTGGTTTCTGTCATACCAGACTACCAAGTATTACTCCAAAAAAGTTATAGAATCCTTAAAATTGAATTCACTACAAGTTCATATTGTTTAAATTCTGACCAAATACTACTTCTAAGCAAGCCTTTTATTCTATTATTGTTGTTACCTTAATGAATTCCAATCTATAAAATTCATTACAGCAATGGGTACCAGAGGCATGAATTATATATGTACATATGTATATAAAGACCATGTCCCACATACATGGTTTAACCATTCTCAAATATATAGCCAATGCTGTGATTAATAAAATACAAAGTTTTGTAAGAGAATATTAGCAGCTTTTTACTAATATGCATTTTCTCAATTACCAAAAACTAAAAATACAACTATAGTCATGGTAAGATCCATACTCTCCATAACGCTCATCCTTTCCATGCTGGAAGCTTCCAATCACCCTCTGGCCACTTCATGTCTACTTCCCAAGAAAATCATGCACGTTTATATGTTCCCTCATCCACTTCAATCCATCAGAATGTATCATTTTCTTTTCTACTTCTATAAATATTAGAGAATATCTAACAGTTCATTTTTAAGACTAAATAACATATACACAGTCAATCTCATCTCATTAATTAAGGATCCTCTTTGATCTATTAAAAGGGTTTGACCAATATGAGCTCTTGATCAATATGACCTCTATGATCTATTAAAAGGGTTGTCTCTAAAAGTTTCTTCTCTTCTACCTAAAAACAAATCTCCCTTATTCAGACAAAGCTTTATTTAATTCTACTGTATAACTATCTTTTTTTCCTTCTTCTTACTATCAAATTCTGAGGTTCATAAAACTATAGCCTATGCCAGCCACCTGTTTTTCTAAGTAAGCTATTACAGGAAACACACACACACACACACACCCCGAGTTTTTTTGGGGGGTGGGGGTTAATGTTTTTTGAGACAGGGTCTCATGTATCATGTACCTCATGTATCTCAAACTCCCTATATAACCAAGGCTGGCCTTGAATTCCTGGCTGTCCTGCCTCTGCCTCCCTCCCAAATGCTGGGGCTACAGGTGTGCATCACAATGATTGGTTTAGGCAAATACTGCCTATCTGATTCCTTTTTCAAAAAAAGTTTGCCACTCCCTGGAGATCCAAGCATGATCTACATTCAATGTCAGCATTTCTTCACAGGGCAACAGAATAGCACTAAAGGCTCTGATGCAACGGTAAGTACCAGAAGTAAGGGAGCATCTCAAGACTACTAGTGTATAGGGCAAATGTAAAAGGCCATTTAGGAAACTAGTGCAAGAGACATGGCATTAGGCATAAAGGGAAGGAAATGAAGGGACCTTTTAAAAACTCACTGACACTGACAGAGAAAGCAAAACTTTTACAAGTTTAATCTTCAAGAATGTGGGACTTGGAATTTGTATTTTCTTCTACAATTAACTGTAGAAATTCAACTTTTCATATTTCCTGTCTTACTGGCTATGAAGTTCCTGAAATACTAATTCCCTATTTTCAGTGTACCTGGCATTCCACCTGCTTGTTATCTGGCTGAGTTCTTTCTAAGTGTCCAAAGGAGGGCACAAGGCCAATTCCAGTGGTAGATTAGAGTACTCACCTATGGCACCAGACAAAGAGAGAAAGATACTAAGATGTTGGGTCCACAATGGCTCTAGCCAAATAAGAAGTACTATAAATATGCTTATAGCCACAGCAGAGTGTGTGATACTCTGCTATATATACTTTCTCATGTTCAGAAAGACCACCATCAGAGCAGCCTCTGGTAGGAGAGCCTCAGGAGAAACAAGACCAGAATTATAAGGATCAGACCTCACTGGTGCTTTGTCTAGGAAAAGCAGTCTTCCCTAATAAAGACAGTACTATTTTTCAAAATAGCCATTATGATACTAACCTTCAGAAGTAGGGTTCTCACATCCTACAAGGTTGAGAAGGATACCATTGTCTTTATCATCTTCTTCACATCCCAGTAGCATCCAGCTTTCCACATTTTCACTTTCTGAAATGGTGCTTTCTTCCTCTTCACTTGAACTGACCTCTATGATCATGACTTCTCGGATCACACTTGATCTCACTTCCAGCTTCTCATTATCCCTCTTGCATTTCTTAGCCAATTTATTAGAATGAGAACCAGGACTCTGGGTCTTTTCTTGTGCTTGGACTTTAATATTTTTTCTTTTACATCTATAAATACTATCTTCATCAGACAACGTGATGACCTCTGACCCATCTGATAGCTGGATGACCTCACTATCTGAAAGGACAATTAAGTTCTTCTGATCTGGTTGATTGCCTGATGTTTCAGAATTCTCACAGTTCTTTTCCTCATGTTTTTCCTCTTTGATGGCAGTACCCAGATCTTGGGCATAATGAACTTGGCTGTAGAGCTGAAATTCCACTTCACTATCAACACTCAGTTCACTTGAAGAATCTTCACGATAAAGCTCATCTTCATATGCTTCTATAGTCTCATAGCCACCAAACATTATGGAAAGTCAGTTAGCTTAATTCTGTAAAAGAAAAAGTCACACAAAGAATATATTTTAAAGCTAAGGTAATGTTTAGTTAGCATACCTCACAGAGCCAACATTGAAGGCCATCACTTTTCTGACATAATAAATACATTTTTCTCCCACCTCTTTTCCATGAATTTAGTAATCTTGTTATGACCTACTATAATGCCCAAACTTCTCAAAAAACAATTTGAGATCCACTACTTAATGAATTCTTGTTCTCCAAAATGTTAAAACTCCTCCAAAAACACCTCTTCCAATTCTATCCTTTTTAAAAATTTTGTTATTTTTATTTTATGTGTATGAGTGTATTGCCTGCATATATGTAAGTGCAACCATGTCGTGCAATGCCAGTGGAGGTCTGAAGAGGGTATCGGATCCCCTGGAACTGCAGTTACAGACAGTTGTCAGTTGCCATGTGGGTGCTGGGACTCAAACCTGGGTCCTCGGCAAGAGCAACCAGTGCTCTTAACCTCTGAGCCATTTCTCCAGCCCCATATCTACTTTTTTTTCTTCTTTTTTATTTATTTTAAGATAGGGTCTTGTTATATAGACCAGGTGATCCTCAAACTTGCAGTAATACTCCTGCCTTGACCTCCTGAGAGCAAAGAGAACAGCAAGCATAGCAGCAACCAAAGAACCACCTGCCTTCATGCTTATTGTTGGGTGTGAGGAGGTGTTAAGACAAGGTCTCCCCTGTAGCCCCAGCTGTCCTGCAACTTGGTATGTAGACCAGGCTGGCCCCTATCTCACAGAGATCCACCTGCCTCTGCCTCTTGTGTACAGGGATTAAAGACGTGTGTGCTGGATAACTTTAGTGTCAACTTGACATAGCTGGGTTGAGGGAGCCTCAATTGGGGAATTGCCTCTCTTGGACTGGCCTGTGGCCATGTCTGAGGGACATCTTCTTGATGAGTGATGTGGGAGGGCCCAGCCCACTGTGGGTGCCACCCCTGGGCAGGTGGGCCTATGTTGCATAAGAAAGCAGGCTGAGCAGGGGCCAGGACAGCAAGCCAGTAAGCAGCATTCCTCCATGGCCTGTGCTCCAGCTCCTGCTTCCAGGTTCCTGCCCTGAGTTCCTACCTTGGGCTCCCTGATGAACTGTGACCTGGGAGATGTAAGCTGAATAAACCCTTTCCTCGTGACCTGGGAGATGTAAGCTGAATAAACCCTTTCCTCCCCAAGTTGGTAGTGGTCAGAGTATTTTGTCACAGCAATGAAGAACAAACTAAGACAACGTGTGCCACCATACCACGCTGCTGTCTCTTCTATTTATTGATCTCTTCTTTTGTTCTGCATTGCTTCTTTTGGGGGATACTTTCTCATATGAGGCTATTAGGTCAATTATGACAAAATTCACAATGGGGAGTCATTACCAAATTCATTATTTGAGCATTTATTCTGAATTAAAAAATAATGGGAATATAGCATAGTGTTAAAGTGCAAGCTTAGTACATGAGTTATCCTGGGTCTGATCCCCAACACTGCAAATACTATTACTAATAATTATTATCAGTTATTATTATCTCCAAATCTTCTGATCCTTGGCCAACAGAATGTACACAAAATATCTAATAAACAATATTTACTTATTAAAAATGTATATGAAACACAAATTTACTAAATACCTACAACTGTGGCAACCTCAGCTTTTGGAATATACAATTTTTTTCTACTGTGCATATATTAAATCTTGGACATCTTTCAACTCGGCTTGAACATTACTCCCCACCAGATGAAATTAAGATTGTCTTTTTTTCTGATACAGGGTCTCCCTGTAGCCCCATATGGCCTGGGCCAGCCTCAAGCTCACAACAATCCACCTGTCTCTGGCCCCCAAGTTCTGGGATTAAGGTATGAGTCACCAGGCCTGGTTTAAGTATCTTTTTTATAAACTTTCATAGCACTTTATATCCAAAATACCACATTTATAATTACTTATTCAATGTAAATGTCCCAGAAACACAGATCACAAACCCCAGGAGGGCAGGAACTTTACGCACTTTGTTAAGCAAAGCCAAGCACAGTTAACTGGCATTTAGAGAAACTTCTATGAAAGTTTAAATAAATGAATTCTACTATTAAGCATTTGTTCTTTAGCATCAAAAAGTCTGCTATATGCCCCGAATACAGAAACTGTGACAGGATAATTTCTCAGATATCTTTAATTATTCCAAGCATTAACCAAAAATCTATACAGTAAATGTTTTAATTACCTATCAATGGAATACTGATCAAAATAATAGCTCTAGGGAAAATAAATCATATTTGTTTAAAAAACAGGTACCCTAGATAAAATAAAAATGCCAATCATTCTTTCTTCTACTTTTGGAAATATATAATTAAGAAAGAGTAGTTGTTTTCTTAAGTTTCCCAAGTCTCTGTCCAGAAGGTCAGGGTGTTATAATGCTGGTTTGGGTAAGAGAACCAGCAGACCCTATGAGCCAAATTGCACTCAACTTAAGCTGGAGTTTAGGGGTTGTTTTCCAGAAATAAAGGAACCAACTTTTGGTGCCTATAATTTCAGCACTTGGGAGGCAGAAGGATCAAGAGTTCCAGGTCATTCTCAGCTACACAGTAAGTGCTATGAAATTCTGTTTAAAAAAAAGTGCCTTTTTTTCTTTTAAAAGACACAATATACTTGTTCTCTTGTACTGTCTTTCAGATTGCTATGCTGTTATTGTCAAACAAGCTGAATGTGGCTGTCTGAATAATAATGCTCATAGCATTTATTGCTTTATATTGAAATGTTAGCCTCAGAGGAATTCAAATAAAAGATGAATCCATTCCTTTTTTATTTAATAGGTAAATTAATTCTAAAAGAAGTCAAAGGAATTATGCTTTCCTTCAAAATCCTCAGTGGATCCATCCTGAGGATCCAGTGTGGACTTAAGATAAAACCTAATTCCAGTGCTGCACAGAAAAAAAAATTAAAGAGCTAAATTACAGAGTTACAAATTTGTACACTTGGAGCCATCCCAAAGGAAAGGGATTAAGAATAGAGCCATAGGCACACCTGTGAATGTATGCTAAAAATAAACCACAGAACCATAATAAAAGCTGACTTCTTGGGGTCTAAGGATTTATCTCTTCCCATGAAATGTAGAAAAGTGAATTTAACAATTTAGTCCCTATGGCTGTTAAGAGGATTTTGTACCTTCTGTACTTGAAAATTGTGCCTGGGAATAACACGGTCTCTTCTATTTATGGAGTTTATGCATGCCAGGGTTAAGGTTTGCCTCAGACTGATTTGGCTTATGTTACGACTTTAATTACATTCAAATGTGTTTAATTTTAAAAGTATACTCAGAGATGTGTGATGTATACATGCATATGTGCGCATGCGCACAGACACACACACACACACACACACACACACACACACACACACACACATATCCCTTAGAAGCTTTCTCAGTTTTTTCTTCATTATCATTCGAAAGCACACTTAACTAAGGTTAACACTGCATCTTTATGAGAGTCACAAACATTTAAATCTGGAAGGAATCTGCTAGATTATTTCACATAGTCCCCCTCAATCTACATATGAAGAAAGAGATCTTCAAACAAAACCTACCCAAAGCTAGACAAGCTGGTTAAGAACACAGCTAAACTGATTCAGTGTTTCTGAGTCTAGGCCGAGCACTAAGATTTTAAAATAAAAATTTCAAAATAAATAATTTCCAATTAACATTGCTATATGGGCACTGGTTGTTAATACCTAAATTTACCTCACACATATCCAGTTACCGGAAAAAAAAAACTTGAAAGAGGCATTTTAATTAGAAGGAAAAGCACTACATTTAATTTATCAGTTTACTGTCCAAGAACCTCCTAAGCTAGTACTCAAAAGACTTATCAAAACCAGGTGTGGTGGGGCACATGGACCGTCTGTAATCCTGGTATTTGGGAGATTGAAGCAAGATCAGGAGCTCAGTCAAGGCTAGTCTTGTTCCCAGATCAGCCTGGGCTAAAATGATCCTGTCTCAAATCCCCCAGCCCCAATTGTAAATTAAAATTAACAAAAGACCTCATCAGTACACTATGACTACAGAAAATGGATCATATTCAAGAATCTAAAAATATCACAGAAGGGAGCATGAAGCTTATCTAAACAAGTAACATAAAATCACCCAGGAGAATATCTTACAAAGGTTCTCACCACTAAAAATAAAAAAAATTAAATTTAATTTTAAAAAAAGGGAGGGAGGCAGGGATTTCTTTAAATTAGACAAAATGTACCTAAGCTTTATAATCTTTAAAGCTTTTATTTCTGGTTCTAGCAGTCTATCAGTTAGTCATTCTGGACATTTTGTTCTTAATTCCCTTCAAAAGCATTTTTAGCTGTTCTCTCTGGAGGAAGGAAAATTTAACGAGGCAAATTTAAGTAAGGTCCAGGACTCAAGTTTTATTACTTTTTTTTTTTTTTTATGGTGCTGGGGGCTGTATCCATGGTCTTGGGCACCCTAAGCAAGTGATCGCCAGTTTCAAGGCTTGATTTTAAATCCACAATTGTAAATGGAAATTGATTAATAGTTTATGACTTACTTTTAGTGTGCTACTTTGACAATGACAAAAACAAAATTATAGAGTTAAAATTTCTGTCCACTTTTCAAATGTTACTGCTACTTTGAATCAAATAAGGTAAAGAATCCAAAAGTGTAAAAACAATGCAACCATCCTGATGGAAGGAAATCATGCTAAAGTAAGGTTAGATTTCAGCTGTTCTTGGAACCCTATCTGGGAACACTGCCTTCCCCATCAACTCTTCAACCTTCTGCCAACCTTGGAGCTATCATTCAGGTCCCACTTCCAATTTTTCTTCAGTTTATTCCCTACCCTCAGATTACCTTGATGACAGCAATACTGAACTGTCCCCAAAACATATGCACAGTTCAATTTAAGGTCTAAATGCTCAAAACGAAGTCAAGAGCTTTTGAACAGACCCAAGCTACAAAATTAACGCTGATTTTGTATTTGGGGAAAAAAAGAGAAAAAAAGAAAACCCAGGGTCAGAGAAATGTATTCAATGGTCTTAAAATGCCCTGAAATTTTTCTAAACTTGAAATTTTCCGAAATCTGAAAAAAATGGGAAATTCAGCCTAAAGAGATTCCCAGTGTCACCAGCTAATCAGTGGTGGAGCTGAACTGGGGCCTGCCGATTCCTAGACACAGTTCTCGGCTAGAGTTCAACGCAACAGCCGACTGGCACAGGCTGGTTTTACGTGAGGGGTGAGCACAGCCCCCAAATTCTTTGGGGTCCACTGGCGCAGCTGCGGCCCGACAGCAGAACCGCAGGCGGCACGGGACGGGAAGTGTCTACGAGGGCCCGGCTCGCGCTCGGCACAAAAAGGCCTCGCGTCCGCGGACTGACCCGCTCCGCTACGACAGCGGACCCTGGGGAGACGCCGGGGCAACGCGGGGGAGAGGGATCCGCGCCATCGACGCCCAGCCTTCTGTGAACCCGGATCTCTGGCCGTGAAGGGTCGGCAGACGCCAAAGCCCAGCCTGTCCGCCGAGCCGCGTGGGGGCAACGCGCTGCTGAGGCGGGACCACGGCCTGAGACAGGACCCGGCCGCAAAGGCCGCCGAGCGCACTCGGAAGCTCCACAGCTCTGCGGATGAAGCAGGGGTCCCCCGGTCACGGACGGTTCGGGGTCCGTCACACACATACTCACTGCCGCGGCTGCGACCAGGAAGCACCAACCAGGAACCAAAACGCGTAGAGGAACGGGGAGGGGCGAGGACAAGTGAGGTAAGGAAGCCGCGTCCGCGCGGACCCAAGAGCAGGGAAGGCACTTCCGGGGACAACACAGCTCTGGGTAGGCGTCTTTCCGCCCAACCTGCGAGCACTCTGAGCGCATGCGTAGCAACAGTTAACCCGTTCTCTCGCCTGTAACTTTTTGGCTTGCTTTTCTCCTTTCACTTCATCCTCTCTTTCGAAGATATCTAGACTTAATATATAATGTTGCGTATTTCATTTGAATGAACTGCACAATGCTACTTAAAGAACGAAAGCAGGCTGAACTCGCTTGTTATGTCGGAAAGAAAACTACAACTCCCATGATGCCTTGGGACGTTCAGTCGCGGCTGACCTCTAGTTCTCAGTGATACCTTCCCAGTACCATGTGGCGCTGGTCGGGTTGAGGTCTGGATTGGTAGGCAATTTGGGAGAGAGACACTGGGAACCCCACGTGGGAAAAGGCACTTTGGGTTAGCGTTTGGCTTCTGGTTTCTTCGGTCCGGTGCTGGTTGACCTCACCTCCGCCCTTCCATCCTTAGGTTGAAAAGTTTACGCCAGTCGCTTCGCCTTTTTCTGCTTTACCAAGCAACAGATTTAACGCTTTGTGAGCCTTGAGGTGCTGGTTATCAGCCTCTGTTTGAATCCCCTGCTCACATCATTCGGATTCGGAGCTGGAGATGGAAATCTGTTTGCCTACCATGCAGGAGGTCCTGAGTTCATTCCCCAACACTACAAAAAAGGGTGTGGTGGCACACTTGTAACCCCACTATCTGTGAGTATGTGTGTGTGTCTCGAGTAGAGCCAAGGAAATGAGGAATTCAAGTACATCCTTGGCTACATACAGAGTTCAAGTCCAACCTCAGCTACACAAGACCCTGTCTCAAAATATATAGTCCCCCATCTATATTGCTTTACAAACAACCAAGTAGCTTGGTACTCAGAACAGCCCTAAAAGATAAGCTTCACTTTTAGTCTTTTTGCCAACATTTATTAAACATGTTAAAAGGCTATCAGCTTTCTACTTTAGTAGAAAAACAAGCCTGGACCTCCTGCATGGTAGACAGGGTTGGGGGAGAGCTGGAGAGATGGGTCAGCAGTTAAGAGCACTGGCTGGCAGAGGACCCGGGTTTCATTCCCAGCATCCACATGGCGCTAACAACCATAACTCCAGTTTCAGGAGATTCGAAGCCCTCTCCTGACCTCCGTGGGCATTGTATGGCACGGGTTCATTTACACGCGTGGAGGCAATGCACTCATACACATATAATAAAATATTTTTTTTTAAAAAAGCGTATATTTACTTGGGCTGGGGGAAAAAAAGGAAAAATAAAGAGGGAGAGGAGAGTATGAAAAAGCCAGACTATGCTGGAAGGAGCTGATAAAATGGTGGAGAATTTTAACAGTCTTATAGGGGTTTGGAGGAAAAATAACTAGCAAATTTTATCAATGTCATGGTTATGTGCTATGAAGGAAAAGGACAAGACTAGGAAAAGGCAAAATTGGAAAACTCAGCCAGATGTGGTGGCGAATGCCTTTAATCCCAGCAGAGGCAAAGGCAGGCGGATCTCTGTGAGTTCAAGGCCAGCCTAGTCTACATAGTGAGTTCCAGGGCAGCTGGGGCTACAGGGAGACCTTGTCTCAATACCTCCCAACCCCACCAAAAGCCTACCAAACCTGAAGGTAAGTGAACAAATGACCAACCAGTCCAAGAATGGTCTTGTCAAAGAAGAGACCAGAATTACTAAATAACCAAAGTTTTGTTTGGGTGGTGGTGGTTATGGTAGTGGGATGTGTGTGTGGTATGTTCATCTGTGTGTCTGTGTGTATTTGTGTATGTGGAATGATGTGTGTATGTGTGCATGAAATGCCCAGATGTTGGTATCTGGTATATTTTTCACTTTCCACCTTAATTTTTGAGACAGAATCTTTCACTGAACCTAGAGCTTATCAATTAGGCTAGGCTGGTAGCACAATGAACTCGAGGCAGAGGCAGCAGATCTCTGTGAGTTCAAGGCCAGCCTGGTCTATATAGTGAGTTCCAGGGCAGCTGGGGCTACAGGAAAAAAAGAAAGAAAAGAAAAAAAATTGGAAAACTCATTTTGGAGATAAGGAAATGCATAAAAGTGAGTCACAGATCTCTGGACTGTTAAGTGAATGTGTAAAGCCAGTGTTGCTCTGGTTCCAACTCTACCTTGAGCCTCTATGAAGGCTCGATGGTAAAGATTTCTGTCTGCCAATGTAAGACAGATGGACTGGTATAACTGTCCCTCCCCACTGTTTTCAGATCCCTGGTGTCCTGTGCTGTTTCTACACATAAATTTGTGGCAGTATCTGTTTAAGAAATAAATAAAAATAGTTCTGGGTGTGGTGGCCCTTACCTTTAATCCCATTTCTCTTGGAAAGCAGAGGTAGGCAGATTTCTGTGAGTTCAAGGCCAGACTGGTCTACATAGTTGAGGACAAGCTGGGGCCACAGGGAGACCCTATCTCAAAAAAGAACAAAAGATTTCTCCAAAATGAAAAGTTTAAGAAGTGAGCACAGGGATTGGAGCAGTAACTCAGTAGATAAAGAGTACTTGCTGCTCTTCCAGAGGACCTGAGTTGGCTTCTCAGCACCCATAATGGGCTTTTGTTTAAAACCCACTGATTGCTGCCTATAATACCAGCTCCAGGGCAATGCATTTGCCAAGCTGATAATTTAATGATGGGATTAGTCTGATCTTGATATGCACATCTGGATGTCAATTACTTGCATCAGATATAGTGATATTTATTATTATTTACAGAGAGAAAAATACATATAAAACATATAGCTTACTTTCATGCACGCAATTTCATGCTCCATAAATTTACATTTTTCTAAATGATGTGCATGGAATATGCCTTATTACAGAATATGCTGCTCATGTTTGACTGTGTGGAAAAGTGCCTATATGGTGGTAATGCTAGTAAGGCAAATAAGACAAATTATCATGCCAGTTTACAGCAACTAGTTAACGTTTTATATTGTAATGTTTAGAAAAGTTTATACCTCAAATGTGTATTTTATTTTATAATCAGCTGTGGGGTGGGAGAGCAAGAATGTTTGGGAGGGATGGTTGTTTATTCACCATAGGTGCTGGTGGGAATCTTTAAAAAAATTCTCTATGCCCACTATAAATGTTTCTCTGTTTGCATTTCTGGTAACCATCGTGAACATAGATAAGTAACTCTTTCATAACTAAATTGAATAGCTTTATTTTACAAAGATTTGCAAAGTTTACAAAGCAGTATCTATCATTAGTTGCATTTGCACTAAATGTAGTGATATACTTTTGAAATTTATTTTGTAAATAAAATGATTACACTTAAAATATTTGTATTAAAAAGAAGACAAAAAAATTGAGCTGAGATGACTTAGTTGGTAAAGGTTTGCCACACAAGCATGAGGATCTGAGTTTAGAACTTCAATAAAAGCGGGGTGTGGTAACACACATATGTAATCTCAGGGCTGGGGAGGTGGAGATAGGCAGAGCCCTAGAGCTCATTGGCTAGCCAGTGTATCTGAATTAATGAGCTCCAGGTTCAGTGAGAGACCCTGTCTCAGAAAGTAAGATGGAGAGCAATTGGTAACGATACCTGTTGTTAACCTCTGCCTTCTGTGTACACATGTACATATCCACATGAACATGTACATACATCACACACATACATACATGAGAAAATAAACATTTTACAAAGATGGTATGTGTAGAATTAAGTTTACTGTGAAGTTGTGTGTGTGTGTGTGTGTGTGTGTGTGTGTGGCCTTTTTTTTTTTTTTTTTTTTTTTTTTTTGAGACAGGGTCTCCCTGCAGCCCCAGCTGACCTTGAACTCACTATGTAGACCAGGCTGGTCTTGAACTCACAGAGATCTGCCTGCCTCTGCCTCCTGAGTGCTGAGATTAAGGGTGTGCACCACCACACATGACCTAGTGTGAAGATTTTTTAAGACATATTTTAATTTCAATTATGCGTGTATGTGTGTGTCTGAGTTTGAGTATGTGCATGTGAGTATAGATGCCAGGTCTCCCTGGCGCTGCAGTTACAGGCGATTGTGAACCAACCAACACGGTTGATGGGACATGAACTTGGGTCCTCTGGAAGAGCAACACAAACTCTTAATCACTGAGACATCTCTCCAACCCCTAAAGATTTTTTTTAAAGTTCTTCTTAAGGTCAGACTTTGCTAGGTACTTATTTCATTAGTTAATCTGCCTTAAGTATTAGGGAGAAGATACAAAATTAGACAATGGGACCCCAAACATTGCAAGTTAACTTTTAAAGTTGGCTTTTTCTGCTTTCAACGACAGAGATAAAATAGAGACTATCTAAAAGGTCCAAAAAAAGCAATTACAGCCAAAAGAACAAATCTAATTGATAGCCTTAGTCTTGGGGACTAATACATTCCCTAGGCACATAAGAACCTGCCACCTCCGAGGAATCCCCAAGCAGGGGGTGAAAAAAGATTCTAAAGGGACAATTCATGTCACAACTGTGGGAAAATGGACTACCCTCAATAGAATTTAAAAAAAAAAAGTTCTTAAGGGATGGCCCACCCTCCAAAGGGAGGAGCCTGGGCTCCAAAGATGGCTGCCCTTAAAGAGTGAAGCTGCTAGAGACTTCCTAGTGATGGCCCCACTCAAGAAACTAAAAACAGCAATCAAGGCACCTCAGGTAACTCTTGATGTAACCCATTGAAATGTCAGTTTTCTTTTCAATACCAGAGCTTTGCTTTCTGCCTTTCTCAGTAACCCAATACCCCTTACTAAATGAACTTGTATAGCAGTAGCAGCCAGTGTTGGTCAGGACTCCCCAAGCCAAAGGAGTGATTGTTGTCAGCACCAACCTTAGGAATTTCCCTATACATCCCTATACATGGCCTTATGACAAGGCATAAATGTTCATAAAAAATCGCTTCACCCAAAAGTTCCAGCTGGATTCTATCACTAAGACAGCTAGGAAGCTTAAAATATAATCACTTACAGTAATGCTCTGAGGCTGTATATAGACACATATACATGGCTTTGACACCTCTCTCAGAATTAAACATAAGCCCAACTTATACAAAAACCGAGAAGGGATGAGTCACCCATTCAGAATAGAGACAGACTAGGAATGGTTGATGGACTCAGGGCAATATAAGATTCTGTAACCCCAAGCAGATCAGTGGAAAAATATTAAGGGACCTCATAGCTCAAAGCACCTCACAAAAGAAACATTATTCTAGTCATTCATGTCTTTGTGGAAAAAGGACTTGTGATGCTGTGATGATTGATCTTGACTGGCAACTTGTTAGGATTGGCAACTTGTTAGGATTCAGAGTCACATTGGAAACATCTAAAGGTTTTTCCAGAAAGGTTAAACTTAGTAAGAAAGATCCACCCTGAATGCTAGCAACAGGAGTCCATGGCCTGGAGTCCTAGACTGAATAAAAAGGAGTAAGCTGAGCACTAGTGTTCATGTCTCTCTGCTTCCAGATCATGAATGCCATGTGACCAGCTACTGCACACTCTTGCTGCCATGCCTTCCTTGCCATGATGGACTGTATCCCCTCAAACTATGAGCCAAAGATAAACCCTTCCTCCCTTAGGTTGCTTCTTGTAAGGTAGTTTGAGGATGCATGTTGTGTGGCTATGTTAGTTACTTTTCTGTTGCTGTGATAAAATACTATAACCAAAAGCAACTTGGGGAAGAGTTTATTTTGGCTGATAATTCCAGAGGGCTATTGTCTATAAAGATGTGGATGGCACATCCTGGCAGCCAGAGCAGGAAGTTGGCTAATCACATTTTATCCATGTACAGGAAGCAGAGAGAAAGAACAGGAAGTGGGGTGAAGCTATAAACTCTCAAAACCCACCCTCAGGGCTAGAGAGATTGCTCAGTGATTAAGAGCATTGGCTGCTCTTGCAGAGGACCCAAGTTTGATTCCCAGCACCCACATAGCAGCTAACAACCAGTTCCAGGGCAATCTGACTCCCTCTTCTGACCTCCACAGACATTATAACACATGAGTACACTTACATGCAGGTAATACACACTCATACACATAAAATAAAAATAATAAACTTTAAAAAAAATCCCACCTTTGGTGATATACTTCCTCCATCAAGACTCTACCTCCTAAAGGTTCCATAACTTCCCCAAACAGTACCACCAGTAGAGGACCAAGTGTTTAAATACATGAGCCAATGGGGGACATTTCTCTTTCAAACAATGGCCTTACTCCTTTCCCAAATATTTTCTGGGACTCTCACAAAGAAAACTAAACTTTTGTTCACTATAAACACGTCTTAACCAAGCTGGGTGTAGTGGCACACACCTTTAATCCCAGCACTTGAGAGCCAGAAGCAGGCAGATTCCTGTGAGTGCAAGGCCAGCCTGGTCTACATAGTGAGTTCCAGGCCAGCTGGGTGTACAGGGAGGCCCTGTCTCAAAAAGAAGATAAAAAAAAAAGAAAAAGAATTTGATCAGCATAGGGTAAAAAAAAAAAAAAAAAGAAAGAAAGAAAGAAAGAAAAGAAAAAATAATCTTAACCACCCCCAACCCAGCTCCATGACCTAAGGTTTTTCTTATTGACTGTAATCCTATACAAACACATTAAGAACCACATTGTTGTCTCTGAGATTCAACTTGAGAACCCCCCTCCCCTATAGGTGTATACTTTCCTTTTCCTTCTTGCCTTTCAATTAACTCCCATGCTCATATCTATTTTAAAATCATTTCTTAATAAACTCCAACTCTGCTTCAAATTTATTTTTAAGCTGGAGGAGTCCAAGGATACAGAGATTCCTAAGGACATTAACACAGGGGTGGGGGGATTTCTTTTTCCAATTCAGGCTATCTCCAGTCCCTACCTAAAATCATAAGTAGCAATTTGTACAAGTATCCTTGAAGCTTCTCTTAAGGAGAATTCTCTAAAAAGACCATTTAGTTGAATGAATTAGGAAAAGGGACCAGGACAAATTAGAAACCTGGGGTAGAAGGAGACAGAATGGAAGAGATACTATAGAAGATGTGGGTGAGCAGTACCTATTCTTCATCCTTATCATCCTTATCCTTCCCAGCACAAAGAGAGGTACAACCTCCTTCCCCCCCCAACCCAGTTTGTTAGTAAGTCCTAGAATTAATCTGTTCAGGGTCCGAGGAATTCCCCAAATTGACCACTCGGATACTGAGTCTCAGTAAACAGAAGTGCTTTATTGAGGCCAATCGGCTGGGGACACAGACTTGGGAGCTGTACTGTGACCCCAAATAGTGAAAACACAGGGCTTTTAAGCAGAAAAGCCACAAAAACCACAAAGCAGGGGATATCCATAGATACTATACAAAGAATAACCAGGAAAGGATTGGAACAATCTAGGGCTGATTTCCAGAGACTTTACCTATACAGCCATTGGCTGTGTCACCTGGGGCAGAACGTTCTTTCTCTTCTGCCCCAGATTATTCCCATAGAGACCATACACAGATGTATCAAGCATGCTGTCATCGACTAGCTTACCTGGGGCAGAACGTTCTATCTCTTCTGCCCCAGACCATTTCCACAGAAATCACAAACAGATACCAGGAAAAGGTTTGAACAATGAAGGGGATTTCTAGAGTCAGGTGGAGGGCAGCTTTTTCTCAGAGGCCAGGGAGAGGGTCTGAGGGGCACTCTCTTTCAAATAATTTAAACCTCTTTTTAGAATTTATTCAACTATACTTGGGGTGACTCTCCTTTGAGAATCCCACACCCACACTCTTGGGCATATCTTATTCTTTCTCTAAGCATCTCTTTCTATTAACCCTAGCTTAAATCTACATTTAAAAATTCCCTTTTAGGAACTGGAGAGATGGCTCAGCAGTTAAGAGCACCAATTGCTCTCCCAGAGGACTTGGGTTTGATTCCTAGCACCCACACGATGGCTGACAACCATCCTTAACTCTAGTTCAAGGGGAAACCGGCACATTCTTCTAACCTCCTCAGGCATTGCATGACACAAGTGCACTTAAATACATATGGGCAATGCACTCATATACATAAAATAAAAATAATAAATAAATTTTTTGGTCTTTTTGAGATAGGGTCTCCCTGTAGCCCCAGCTGTCCTGGAACTCACTATGTAGACCAGGCTGGCCTTGAACTCACAGAGATCTGCCTGCCTCTGCCTCCCAAGTGCTGGGACTACAGGCGTGTGCCACCACACCTGGCAAATAAAATATTTTAAAATTCCTTTTTAATAAATGTCAACTCAGATTTTTAAAAAGTATTTATTCATTTGAGCTGGCAAGATGTCTTAACAGGTAAAAATGCTTGCTTGCAATTAAAGCCTGACAACGTGAGTTCAAAATTTCTTTATTTCCTTATTTCTTTCTTTATTATTTTGGCAGTACTGGAGATTGAAACCAGGGCCTTTACCACTGACCTGTATCCTTAGTCTTTTTTTTTTTTTTTTTTGAGACAGGGTCTCAAGCTGGCCTTGAACTCACTATATAGACCAGGTTGGCCTTGAACTCATAGAGATCCACCTGCCTCTGCCTTCCAAGTGCTGGGATTAAAGGCATGCACCGCCATGCTCATCTTTTTTTTTTTTAAAGAGTTTTGCTGAGTAATCCAGGCTGACCTTGAACTTACTCTGTAGCTCGGACAGGCCTTGGACTCATGATTCTTCTGCCTCCTGCTCCAAACAACTGGGACTTCAGCCTCACCCTAGGCCGGACTTCATTTTAACCTCCTTTTAAAAAGATTTATTTTATTTTTAAGTATGTATATATGTATATTTGTGTGTGTATATGTGCAAATGAGTGCAGGTGCCTGTAGAAGCCAGAAGAGGATATCAGATCCCCTGGATCCGGAGTTACAGGCCAGTGTGAGCTGCCTAATGTGGATGCTGGGAACTGAACTCTGGTTTTCTGTAAGAACAGCAAGCTCTCTTAACTGCTGAGCCACAGTCCCATTTTAACCCCTTAATATTTGTCTTCAGTTACTATTCATTCACTGCTAGGCAACTGAATGATCCCTTGCCTAGAGCTTAGCATGCAGCAAGCCCTAACTAGCCACTTCAGATCTGCTGTCACTTGCCTCAAAATGGCTCTGAAACAGGGGTATTGCCTTTTTTCTCTAGTATGGAGAGACTCAGAGAGGTCAAGTAACTTGTTCTAAATCACATGCCTGGAATGTGGTGGAGCTGGAATTCAAATCCAAGACTTGCCTGAATCAAAAACTTATGCTCTTTTTCAAAACTAAACTCTCTGGCCATGACTATAATGACCTGTTCCTGTATTTCCACCAACACCTAACCTAGAGCCAGGCACACAGTGAACCCATGGGATGAGTAAATTTTGTATATGATGGATGGCAAATGAAGGGCTAGGCAGACTATAAGCAGAGGAGGGCACAACTAGCTGCCCAGGAGAAGTGGAAAAGCTCCATAGAGGGGACAATTAACTGGGCCCTGGACAAATATGTAGTTAGAAAAAGACGATCCATCATTCCAATAGCAAAGGACACTGACTGGCAAGTCACAGAACAAGAAAGCCAAAAGGTCATGAACCGTATGATAAGAGGCATTCAAAATCACTAATAATCAGAAAAAAGTGAGCCAGGCATAGTGGTACATACCATTAATCCCAACACTGGAGAAGTAGAGACAGGTGGATCTCTGTGAGTTCAAGGTCAGTCTGGTCTATGCAATGAGTTCCATGCCAGCCAAGGTTACATAGGGAGACCCTTTCTCAGAGGGGGATGGGGGGTGAAGAAGGGGAGGGGAGGGGAAGGCGGGCAGGAGAAGAGAGGAAATGAAATTTCATGAGTTTCATTCATTACTTCTGTGGCATTGCCACCAAAAGTGCATAGTCTGAGAAGATGGCCTAACATTCTACAAAATACTCAATTCATCTCTTCAAAAGTATCAATGTCAGGGCTGGGGAAGCAGTCCAGGCAGCGTTTTGGCCTAGCAGTTGTGAGGCTCTGTTTTCAATCCCTAGCATGGGAGGGAAAAGAAGGGAGAGGAGAAAAGAGAAGGGAAAGGAGGGGGAAAGAGAGGAGGGAAGGGTAGGGAGGAAGGAGGGGGAGGGGAAGAGAAAGAGGAGAGGAAAGAAATAAAAGGGGAGGGGAGGGAACGGGAAGGGAAGGGAAAGAAGGGAAGAGCAAAGTATCATATCAAGAAACACAAGACTTGCCGGGCATGGTGGGGCATGCCTTTAGTCCCAGCACTCAGGAGGCAGAGTTCAAGGCCAGCCTGGTCTACATAAGGAGTTCCAGACCAGTTGGGGCTACAGGGACACCCTGCCTCAAAAAGATTTTAAAAAAAGAAAAGAAAAGAAAAAAGAAACACAAGTTTGAGGAACTATGCCCCATTAAAGTAGACTATAAAGACATAATAAATAAAAGTGTATTGCATGGTTGGGATTTTCTTTGGGATTTTCTTTGGCTATAAACAGGATACTAGGACAGTTAACAAAATTTAGAATGACAGTACTGAATGAATGCTGTTTTCCTGGTATTTGTGTTTATGTTATGGTGGTATAAGATATGCCCTTCTTCTTGTTTTTTTTTTTTTTCCTCTAGAATATACACACTACAGGAGTAAAGGGGCATCATACCTGAAACCGCATTGTAAGAAGTAGGAATATACAGTAAAAAGTTGACAGTCTGGGGGATCTTGTTAAAAGACACACAAGAATCTTTGTATTAATTTTGTAATTTTTTGTAAGTCTGGAATTATATTAAAATATAAACTTTTAAAGGAGAATAGAATGAGAGTTTTCCAGAAGGCAAGAGGATTTTCTGACAATGAAGCAAGGTGGATAAAGGAAATTGACAAGAATAAGAATCTTATTTGTGGAGAACCAGTAGGCGATTCTGATTATGGAGATGTGACATGGTATGGCAGAAGGGGAGGAGGGATGTTCAGCAGCCTCACTCTAGGCAGACATATTTCTCTACTACCTAATTGCATAAATTAAAATATTATACCTTCATTATACTGAATCTCAGCCCTGCAAGAAATAACTACCGTTCTTATGGTGACTGGGTTATTTCATTGGCAATTTCATCCAGTGAGCCTAAAATAGGAAACCCTAGAATCACAGCTGAAAGGGACATCTAATCCAACTCCCTCCCTTTGCAAAAGGGAAAGCCAAGTGCAGAAGGGATTTGCAAGTTTCCAGCCAGAGTTAATGTTCAGTTTCCAGTTTGCAATCTGTCATTCTTTCTGATGCTCCACAATCTGAAAGATAAGGCAGAAACAAGGCCAGAGAGTGAATGGCAGAATGAATGGCTACAGTTTGGGTGTTTTTCATTTGCCCCAAATACAGACAATGTTTGTAGAAATTTTAAAGTAAATATAGGTACCAGTATGATTACAGAAGCAGTTACCGCTTAAAGCCAATACATGACATCTAGTATGTGATATTCAATTTAGACTCCTACATCTGAAGGAGCAATCAAGGTGATTCTCAGGAATTCTCAATGACATTGGTACCCATCTGGATTTGCTGTAAGTTTAACCTGCTTTTTTATTATTCATGATTTTGCAGTTCTTCAAATTGCAAGGTAATGGAGAGAGCACGCAATTTTCAACCAGACTATGAAATCGTTCTTGAAAATTTGGACATTCATATAGATAGATGGCTTTTAATTTTTCTTGGAAACTGTCTTTCCTTTAAAAATCATGAAATGTAAAAAATGTATATACCATAAATTAAGCTATATATATGATAATATTTTCATTCGAGTAAAATCCTAGGGATGAGGAACTAGTATCTCAAGGACCCCATTCCCACGTGTTATTATTCCTAATTGGAATTGTGTTCCTCAAAACCTAGATCTGAATGATGCCATAACCAACATCAGCTCCCAAAACTATTGCCACTGTAATTTTTGCAAGAATCATTAGGGCTGTAGAAACAGCTCAGTAGGAAAGTGTTTTAGGTTATGCCCAAGGTGTGGGGTTCAATCCCCTACAGCCCCTTTCCTAGAAATAAAGAGTCAAGAAATCTTGAAGCATGTCATTAGCAATATGTTGAGAAATCTGAATCTGCAGAGGCATGGCCTTATTTTAAATGTCCATGTGCCCTGGATTCATAGATTTCCATGGGTAATGTGGTACATACTCAAACAAAGAGGGGCGCCTTATTTCAGTTTCAGCTGCACATCCTGGACCCCAAATCATGCCTACAAGTTTTTACATTTTATTTGTTTATTTATTTATTTAATTTATTTATTTAATTAAGTAATTTATTTATTTATTATTGTGTGCGTGTACATGCTCATATGCATGTGCATACATGCATGGACCACAGCACATGTATGGAGGTCAGAGAATAACTTCAGGGAGTCAGTTTTCTCCTTCCACCATGTAGGTTCTGAAGATCAAACTCACCTGGTCAGGCTTGGCAGCAAGTGTCTTTTCCCACTGCACCATCTTGCTGGTCCCCATGCCTACAATTTTCAATCTAGGCATGTATTTGTGACAGTGTGAGCATTAATTTATTTCACTCAGGACTTTAGACTGAAAATAGTACAAAAAATTAGACTAATTAAAATCACATGGCCAGATGAGTCATATACAGCTTACTCAGTCAACTTAAAAATGATTTTATAAAATAAGCTATACATTTTATACTTTGTGTTACAATCATTAACACCCATTGTTTCTTTTTTCATATTTTTAAAATTTTTTTAGAAAAAGCATTTCATTACAGCTTTAATATACTCAATAACAGTTTCCAGAGCAAAGATACATCTCTTTCAAAAGTGGCTGTATAATTTTTAGGTTCACTGTTGAATTAATACAGTTATACAATATTGAACTCAGTATAAGCCCTGTAAGACATAAAATTGAATGAG
>NW_008350402.1:1765600-1766278 GCF_000622305.1 Nannospalax galili
ACCCTTCTCCTATGGTCCTACCTCTCTTGAGCTCCTTCTTTCCCTTTATCCCCTAGGTTCCTTGTATATCCTTCCCTCCCCTCTCCCTAAACTAACCCAATTTTTATCCATATCTCCCTCGTTAATTCCTGTTTCCTACAGATCTCTTTCAGGTTCTTTCTTTTCCTTTACCTCCCTGTTTCCTTTCCATTATCCTGGTTCCTGTAGTTATGTCTGGATACATACTCGCTTATCAGGATTTGGTTCTAGGATCCACACATGAGGGAGCATATATGTCGATATTTTTTCTGAGTCTGTGTTACTTCACTTAGTATAACCATTTCTAGATCCATCCATTTACCTGCAGATTTCACGATTTCGTCTTTCTTTACTGCGAGTAAAACTACATCGTATAAATGAACCACATTTTCATTATCCACTCGTCAGTTGAGGGACACTTAGGTTGCTTCCATCTCTCAGCTACTGTGAAAGAGCAGCAACAAACGTGGATGTACAAGTGTCTCTGTATTAGGATGAGTTCTTTGGATGTATGCCAAGGAGTGGTATAACTGGGTCAAATGGTAGGTTCATTTGTAGTGTTTTAAGAGTTCTCCACACTGCTTTCCAAAGGGGATGAACAAGTTTGCGGTCCCACCAGCAGTGGATGAGCGTTCCCCTTTCCCCACATCCTCTCCAACA
>NW_008350402.1:1767334-1767754 GCF_000622305.1 Nannospalax galili
TTGGTAGGATGGTCATTTTCACAATATTAATTCTTCCAATCCATGAGCATGGGAGGTCCTTCCATGTTCTGATGTCTTCCTCAATTTCTTTCTTTAAAGATTTAAAATTTCCATTGTAGAGCTCTTTAATGTCTTTGGTCAGGCTTATTCCAAGATATTTTATTTACTTTACAGCTATTGTGAAGGGGAGTGTTTCCTTGTACTCTTTCTCTGATCTCTTGTTATTGGTATATAGAAAGGCTAGAGGTTTTGTAGGTTAATTTTGTAACCTGCCACATTACTGAACATGTTAATAATTTCTAGGAGTTTATCTATATTTTAGATATATTATCATATTATCTGTAAAAGGGGATAATTTGATCTCTTGTCTTCCAATTATTACTCCTTTAATTTCCTGCTCTTGTCTTATTGCTCTTACAA
>NW_008350402.1:1768674-1770661 GCF_000622305.1 Nannospalax galili
GATTTTTGTTATTTCTTCTTGTCTGCTGGGTTTGGGTTTCGTTTGCTGTTGCTTTTCAAGTGTCTTGAGTTGTAACATTACGTTATTTATTTGTATTCTTTCCAATTTTTTGATGTAGGCACTTAGAGCTATAAACTTCCCTCTAAGGACAGCTTTCATAGTGTCCCAGAGGTTTTATTGTGTTGTATCATCCTTTTCATTTAGTTCCAGGAATACTTTTATTTCTTCTTTAATTTATCTTTTGACCCATTCATCATTCAGGAGTGTGTTGATTAATCTCCATGTGTTCATGTGGTGATTAGGGCTTCTTCGGGTGTTGATTGTAAGCTTTATTGCATTGTGGTCTGATAGAATGCATGGAATTATTTCAATCTTTTTGTGTTTGTTGAACTTTGTTTTGTTCCCCAGTATATGGTCGATTTTGGAGAAGGTTCCATGGGGCACTGTATAGAAAATATGTCCATTGGTGCTTGGGTAGAATACTCGGTAGATGTCCATTAGGTCCATTTGATATATGGTATTGTTTAATTCAGATGTCACTCTGTTAACTCTTTGCCCTGTTGACCTATCTAATGGAGACAGTGGGGTATTGAAGTCTCCTACTATTAATGAGTTGGGGTTAATTTGGGTCTTAAAGTCCTGTAGTATTGTTTTTATGAAGTTGGGTGCACCAGAGTTTGGTGAATACATGTTCATGATTGTAATATCTTCTTGGTTTATTGTTCCTTTGATCAGAATGAAGTGTCCCTCTTTATCTCTTCTAATTAGTTTTACTTTAAAGTCTATGTTGTCAGATAATAGAATTAAAACGCCTGCTTTTTTCTTAATACCATTCGCTTGGTATATATTTTTCCATCCTTTCACCTTAAGATAGTGCCTGTCCTTGAAAGTGGGATGAGTTTCTTGCAGGCAACAAAAAGATGGGTTTTGTTTCTTAATCCATTCATCTAGTCTGTGTCTTTTGACTGGGGAGTTCAGTCCATTAATATCTAAAGTTATTAATGAAAGATGTGTATTGAATACTACCATTTTTATTTCTGTTCACATTCTTGATATGGCTGTACTTTTCCACAGTTATACCTTCATTGAATTTCTTTCTACAAGCCCTTGGGTATAGTCATTCCTTTCTTCAACTCTTTGTATTGCTTCCAGAACTGTCTGAAGGGCTGGTTTGGGGACATGAATTCCTTCAGCCTATTTATGTCATGGAAGATTTTTCTTTCCCCTTTGACTATAAAATAGACATTTTGGCTGGGTATAGTAATCTGGGTTGGCATTTGTGGTCATTTAAAACTGGGGATACTTTGGTCCAGGCTCTTCTGGCTTTCATAATTTGCACTGAAAAGTTAGGTGTAATCCTAATGTGTTTTCCTTTATATGTGACTTGTTGTTTTTCTTTTGTAGCTTTCAGTATTGTCCCTTTGTTCTGTACGTTTGGTGTTTTTACTATGATATGCTGTGGAGTTTCTTTTCTGGTCCTGTCTGTTTGGTGTTCTATATGCTTCTTGTATTGTATGGGCCTGTCTTTAATTTTGAGAAATTTTCTTCTGCGATTCTGTTGCAGATCTGGTCCATGCCATTATCTTGGGATTCTTCTCCTTCCTGTATGCCTATGATTCATAAGTTTGTTCTTTTTATGGTGTCACACAATTCCTACATATTCCATTCTTGTGCTTTCTTAAATTTTTCATAATCTTTGCTTGAGTGGTCTAGTTCATCCACTTTACCTTCCAGTCCTGATATTCTGTTTCCATTTCATTCATCCTTTTGGTGAGGCTTTCTCCTGTCATTTCTTATTGGCTTACTGAGTGTTTCACTTCCTTCTTCATTTCAGCCTGGACATTCTTCAATATTTCTAACTCTTTTCTGTATTCATTCAGAAGTTTATCCCTATCTTCAGTTTTTTGTGTGTTCTTTAAATTCACTGAATACTTTCATCATGTTTATAATTGTTCTTTTGAGTTCCATGTCCTGCATCATCTCTGGG
>NW_008350402.1:1770750-1780628 GCF_000622305.1 Nannospalax galili
GATTTTGACATGTGAATTTCTTTTGTAGTTTCTGATTCTTGTGTGAGACTCAAGCCTTCAAGTTTAGGTCTGCTGCTTTTTGTAAACTTAATGTGCCTTTGTGGTTTACTTTTTGGGCATGAAAAAGATGGTTCCTCTAAGCTTCTGTTTCTCTCTTTTGATTTCACATATTGGAGTGGCCAGATTGCTTTTGTCTTCAGGAGTTCCCACAGAAGCCCAAGTCAGATGAGAATCAGGTGCTCTCAGGCTTTCTCCTAAGATCTGGATCCCTCCAGGAAAGATGTTGTCCTCAGGGATTTGGGGGTTGGACTGGCCTAGGAGCAGGGCCCAGGAAAGATGCTGGTCTTGGGCAGCTGGTGGCCATTCCACCCAGAGATGCAAAGGGAGATGGGGGCAAGAAGAGGCCCCAAGGGCTCCTGGGGACTGCAGGGAGGAACTGGGTTGATCTGGATGCAAAGGATCAGGAAGTTGAGAGGTCATCCCCAGTGTCCAGGAAACAGGCTGGAGGGTTGTGCAGCCCAGGGAAACAGAGGGAGGTGGGGGTGGGACCAGGCCCAGAGGGCTCCTGGGGACTGTAGGAAGGAATTGGGTTGGTCTGGATGCAAAGGATCAGGAAGTAGTGGTGGTTCCCCTGGTGTCTGGGGTGCCAAGACAAGGAATGGGACAGTACCCAGGCTAGGAGGTGAGATGGTTGGGGTATATGGGAGGGCAAATGAGGCTGGGGAAGTCAAGGCACGGAGGGCACAATGGGCTTGCCCAGGAAAGACGCTGCTGGGTTGTGCAGGCCCAGGGAAGCAGAGGGAGATGAGGGTGGGACCAGGGCCAAAGGGCTCCTGGCGACCACAAGAAGGACCTGGGTTTGTCTGGATGCAAAGGATCAGGAAGCAGTTGTGGTTCTGGGCAGAGAGGTCAGCCCTGGTGTCCAGGAAAGAGGCTGGTGGGTTGTGCAGCCCAGGGAAGTAGAGGCCCATTGTTTTTTATTAATGTGGAGAAACCATTAGCAATGTAGGGCCTTAACAAGATTGTCCCTGTTTGGATATAGTTCATATCCACTTCCTCTGCCTCTATTCTGAGTCTGATATTCTAATGATACCAGCCTGCAGTTGTTCCCCCTTATCCTTGGGGATACATTCTTAACCTCCCAAAGGATACTTGAAATCACAGCACCAAGCTGTATATATACTATATATATATATATATATTATATTTATTATATATAGTTATAGTATGTATTTAATTTGCAAACTTGGCACAGTAAGAGATTAATAACTAATAAAAATAGAAAAATTATAATATGCTCTAAAAATGCTCTTTAAAACTTATGACTTGTTTACTTTTTACAGAGTAGGTTTGACTGCAGGTAAGTGAAACTGTAAAGTGAAACTGCAGGTAAGGATGTGCTGCTGCTGTTCTTATGTCAGAGAGTTCTGTCTCCCTGTCCACAACACCTCAAACTACACGCTTCCTGTCTGGTTCTCAACAACTGGACATGTGTGACTCTTGCAAACTCTGTTCTTGCTTTGCTACTAGACAGATCTATCAAAATCGTAGAACAGAGTTTTCTTCACCACCTTTCTCTTGAGACGGCTTCTATCTCTATGTGCTGTGCTAATGATCTCAGAACTTGCTCTTTAAGTTTCTCTGGTCTGGGCCTATGCTCAACAGTGTGAGAACAGTGAGAGAGGTTTGGTTTGCCTCAAGTTTTTGGCACAGTGAGTCTACCTATCCAAATATTACCAAAGAAAGCTCCAGGCTGCTTAGGGGACACTGATTCTGTTTTGGTAACATCATCAAAGGCTTCAGTTTTCTGGTTTTTTAAAAAAAATTTACTTTTTATCTCTTATTTTATGTGTATGTGTGTGTTGCCTGCATGTATGTAAGTGCACCATGCCATGCAATGCCCACAGAGGACAGAAGAGGCCATCGGATCCCTCAGAACTCGAGTTACAGACAGTTGTTAGCTGCCATGTGGGTGCTGGGATTTGAACCCAGGTTTTCTGCAAGAATAATCAGTGCTTTTAACCACTGTGCCATCTCTCCAGCTCCCAGTTTTCTGTTTCCAAAGACCTTTTGAACAAAGCTTGACCAGGACAGAATTGTGGGAAGTGGTCCCAGAAAGCAGAAGGTAGGTATTTCTTGCAGTTACGTTGAGCAGTAAAGGGTAAATGACATAAACCTATAGAAACTGGAATGTAGAAAGGGCCATGGGGAGCATCAGTTGTACAGTCACAGACATCAGGACTAAGCAGGATCACATGAGGTTCTGAGTAGGATAAATAAACAGACCAGAGCCAGACCTGGTGGCACATGTCTTTAATCCCAGCACTTGGGAGGCAGAGGCAGGCGGATCTCTGTGATTTCAAGGCCAACCTGGTCTACATTTCGAGTTCCATGCCAACTGGGACTACAGGGAGGCCCTGTCTCAAAAAACAAAACCAAACAAGCAAACAAACAAACCAACAAAAACACACACACACAAACACCAAAATGTGGAAGCAATGGTCAAAATTATAGCCTCATGTATTTGGTGTGTGATATAGATAGGATTTTTAAATCAGGAGGGAAAATGGAATATTCAATAAATAGGTCCTAGAGTACTCAAAAATAAAATTCAAGCCTATTTCAGCCAAAATCAAGTTACTGAGAAATTATAAATGTGTTAGAAGTTGTGTATGTGTGTGTCTGTGTGTGTGTCTGTGTGTGTCTGTGCGTGAGCATGTGTGCCTTAGGCTCCAACCCAGAGTTAGATTATGGTAGGTAAACACACTACCACTGAGTTACATCCTTAGAAAGTCTTAGAAAATACTCTTTTAAAGGAATATTTTATTTAGCCTGGCATGGTGGCACATGCCTTTAATCCCAGGCAGAGGCAGGTGGATCTCTGTGAGTTCAAGGCCAGCCTGGTCTACATAGTGAGTTCCAGGCCAGCTGGGGCTACAGAGATACCCTGTCACAAAAAAGACCAAAAAATTTTATTTATTATTTTTATTTTATATGTATGCATGTATTGCCTACATGTATGTAAGTGCGTCCACATCATGCAATGCTCATGAAGGTCAGAAGAGGACATTGGATCCACTGGAACTGGAGTTAAGGATGGTTGTTAGCTGCCATGTGGGTGCTGGGAACCTGGGTCCTCTGCAAGAGCATCCAGTGCTCTTAACCACTGAGCCATCTCTCCAACCCCCCATAAAGTTAGCAGTTTAGGGAGAGAGATATCTACCATAAGCAAAACTGAAAGAAAAACCCTGGAGTTGGAAAAAATATCTTCCACACTTATAATAGAATATATTATCCATAAAATATAAAGAACCCCTGCAAATCAATTAGAAAACTAAATACTACCTAGCAAAAAAGAGGCAAGGATTTGATCACGTAGTTATAGACAGAGATCTAAAAATGGCCAATTGGTATGAGATAACTTCCCTAATAGTTAGATGGGAAAGTAGAACATAATGTGTTTTTTTAATCACATTGACAGTTTTAAATATTAATAATCTTTATTGTGTATTCATTCAAATACATATTTATAAAGCATCTACTATGTATCATGAATCTAATATGATGAGAAGAGATTCAATTATGCTTTTATGCAAGTCATGATCTAGTGGTATAATCAGATGTAAATACATATAGAACCAATGCTCAGTTACATCTTAGGTAAATGCTGTACAGGAGGGACACTGGGAGAACCACAAAGAGCTATTGACCCTGCCAAAAAGCTTAAGGAAGCCTTCCACAAAGATATGATAAGATCTGAGAGATAATCAGGAATAAACTGAAAAAAACTGAAAGGTAAAGTATTCCAATAAGAGGAAACAGCAAGTGCAAAGGTCCCAGCACAGGTTAGCAAGGACTGAAAGAAGGTTCAATGTGGCTGGAGACTAGCCTGAGGGGTAGGGGAAGCCTTGAGGGACTGGAGACATAAGGAAGGACCAGACTGCCAGGCTTTGAATGTCATGTTAAGAAGTCTGAGCTTTATCCAAGGAGCAAGGAGAAAACTGTTAGACAAAGAAGTGTGTGGACTTTCATACACTGTGGGTCAGGGAGTATGTCAGGGAAGTCTTTTAGAAAAGCAGTTTTGGGGTTGAGAGTTAGGTATGTAGCTTAGTTGATACAGCATTTGGATATGTGGCCAAGGTTCAGGTTTTGAGTCCACAGCAGTGCCACACAAACAATTAGTCTATACTTTTTCAAATAAGCAATGCAAATATATAACACGGTCAACTTTAACTCAGCAGATCTACCCTCAGAATCTGTCTCCCCTCCCATACACTCCACACATACACACATACTCAAATTCACATGGCAAGTAAAACTTGGGATCAAATTTAATGTTCATCAATAGAGAACTGATCAAATAATGCATGGTGCAGCCATAAAAGAAAAATTATACATTTCTTGATTTAATTGAGACAGCTTTTGTTTCAGCTCTTTTTTAAAATTTTATTTTTATTTTATGTGTACAAGTGTATTGCCTGCATGTATGTGAGTGCACCCATGTCATGCAATGCTGCGGAGGTCAGAAGAGAGCTTTGGATTCCCCTGGAACTGGAGTTAAGGACAGTTCATAGTGCCATGTGGGTGCTGGGAATCGAACCCGGGTCCTCTGCAACAGCAGTCAGTGCTCTTAACCGCTGAGCCAACTCTCCAGCCCCTTGTTTCAGCTCTTTTAAAACTGTCGTTACATTACATTGATGAATCTTTAATCACCAGGAACTCTTTATAGTTGTAATATTCTTATCTGATTAAAATCATCAATCCAGTCTTATTTAATTAAGACATGACTTTATTCTTTCACTTTTGACTTTCATCTTTATAGAAAAGGCATAGTATGCAGAAGACAATTCTATATTCCTTAAAAAAGAAAAAAAAAGAAACTATTGAGGGGAAATTCGCAGACGTGCATACAGAGAACCATTCTAAAGTGTAATTAAGCACCATCTAATGCTTTCATAATGCTGTGAACCACCACCTCTAGTTTTCAAACTCTTCTCTTTTTTTTTTTTTTTTTTTTTTTTTTTTTTTTTTTTTTTTTTTTCTGTAGCCCCAACTGGCCTGGCACTCACTATGTAGACCATGCTGGCCTCAAACTCATGGAGATCTGCCTGCCTCTGCAGTGATGGGATTAAAGGCATGGGCTGCCAGCCTTCAAACTCTTTTGTTAACTCTCCCTCCACTCTCACAAGGTTTTCCATACTTTACCTTAGTATTTCCAGTTCCATTTCGTTGTTTCAAATGACAGGATTTTGCCATTTTTATGACTATTATCCTGTTATATATATATATATATATATATCATATAAGTTTACACACACACACACACACACACACACACACATGTATGCTGTATTTTTCTTCATCCAGTATAGGGATCCAACATGGCATGACTTCATTATAACTGTCTTGGTCATAACCACTGTCTTGTTTACCAGGTGATCCTGGCTCTCATTCTAAACTTCACAGGATCAGCAAAGTCATTAGTATAGTCAGCTGAACATTTAGTTCTCTGACACCTGAACTGTTTCTTACTTGACATGTTAATAGTTTTCTGAGAAAACCCGAGTACATTCTCATTGACTGCCAAACACCTGTGTCTAACATAGCATATCAGCCCCCTCCTCTGGCCTTGAGTTGTAGGAATTCTCTTGTCTGTTTGTTGTTCTTGTTTTGAGTCAGGGTCCCATGTAGCCCAGGCTATCCTTGAACTCCATGTGTAGGCAAGGATGACCTTGAACTTCTCTACTGACAAGCCCTCTACTGACAACTACATCCTCGGCCCAGATTCTTTGGTCTGCTGCCCAAGGCAGGTTTTCTGTCTATAAGTCCCCAGTCATTTGCATTTTGTGCAATACTGAATTTTCTTTAATCCTTTGGCATGGTCTGCCTTTGGCAGCTGGCTCTTGTGTGCCTGATTTTTCCAAACCGTTACATCTGAATTGTTTGGCAGCTGATTTCACTTACTATGGCTATGTCCTCAGTAGTGGGATTGCTGGACTATGTGGTGGTTCTAAGTTTATTATTTATCTATTTATTTTTGTTCATTTGTTTATTAAGTCAGTCTTGCTAGGTAGCCCAGGCCAGTCTGGACCTTACAGTGTAGCCCATGTTAGCCTTGAATTTGGGCTTCTCCTACCTCCACCTCCCTTGAAATTATAGATGTGTGTTACTAGTCTATTTTTTGAGGAAGCTCTGTGCTGTTTTCTATAACTATTCTTAATTAAATTTCTGTCAACAGTATTAAGAATGCTTTCTTTTGGCTTGTATATGTGTTTATGTGTGTGTATGCATACACATGTGTTGCTATTTTTTTACATTTGTTTATTTACATGCACACCTTCGCGCATATGTGAAAGCCAGAGAACAACTTGTTCTCTCTTTTCTCCATGTGGCTTTCAGGCATTGAATTCATGTTCTTCAGGTTTGGCAGTAAATGCCCTGACCCACTGACCAATCTTACTAGCTCTCTGCTTTATTTGTTTGATTGTTTGTTTGTTTGTTTGCTTATTTATTTATTGGTTTTTTGAGACTGGGTCTCCCCGTAGCCCCAGCTGGCCTGGAACTCGCTATGTAGACCAAGCTGGCCTCGAACTCATGGAAATCCACCTGCCTCTGCCTTCTGAGTACTGAGATTAAAGGCATGCACCACTATGCCTGGCAATTTTTTGAGACAAGGTCTCTCAGTGAAACTGGAACTCACTAATTCTGCTAGAATGGCTAGCCAGTGAGCCCCAGGGGTCCTCCTGTCTCTGCTTCTCCAGTACTGGGTTACAGGTGTGCATTGCCATACCTGGCTTTTCTGAGGGTGCTGGAGATTGAACTCAGGTCCTCATGATTGTGCAACAGCCACTTTACCCACTGAGGTGTCTCCACAGCCCCAAGGGCTCTTCTTTCTTTACAAATTTGTTAGTACTTGTCATATTTTGGCCTTTTGATAATTGCCATTCCAGCTGGGGCCAAACCACCACTCTTTTGGGGAGGGGGTCTTTTTGAGATGGGGTCTCCCCATAGCTCCAGCTGGCCTGGACCTAACTGCGTAGGCTAGGTTGGCCTTGAACTCACAGAGATCTGCCTGCCTCTGCCTCCCAAGTGCTGGGATTAAAGGCATGTGCTACCATGCCTGACTCTCCAAACTACCAATTTTTGAAGAGATTGTTCTTTCCCCTATTTTAATAACCCTGCTGAAAATTAATCAAATATATGTGGGGTTGTGGGGTGTTTTTTTTTTTTTTGTATTCTCAATTCCATTCCATTGGTTTATAAGCCTGTATTCTGTTTGTCTATTCCATGACAGTACCACACTGTTTTGATCACTGGAATTTTGTAGTAAGTTTTATCAGGAAATAGGAGTCCACCAACTTTGAATTTTTTTCCAGTATTGTTTGGCTGTTTGGGCCCCATTTGACCTCATGTGGATTTGAGGATCAGTGTTACCATATCTTCAGGCTTCACTGGAATTTTGATAGATACTGTATTTAATCTGTAGAGAACATCAAGTTTTCTGATATATGTTATGTGACAATGATATGTCTTTCCACATACTTAGATCTTTAATTTATTTTCTTCCTTTTTTTTTTAAACTTTTCAGTATGCACAGTTTTCTTCTTTATCCCTTGCATTTGAATTTGAAGGTATAGTTCCATGATACAAAACATGTTTAGCAAGTACAGAAATAAAATAATTAGGAATATATCTTATTCTTTTAGTTATTGTTGTAAATAGGAATTTAGAAATTTCCTTTTGCATTGTTCATTGGTGGTATATAAAAAGACAATTGTATTTTGTGTGTTGTTCTCATTCTCTGCAACTTTGCTAAGTTTGCTTATTAACTCTAGTAGACTTTTTTTTAAAACATGTTTCTTGGGATTTTTGTCTGTACAATCACGTCATCTGCAACTGTAGATAATTTACTTCTTCCTTGGAAATTTAGGTGACTTTTTTTTTCTTTTTCTTGCCAAATTGCTCTGGCTAGGACTTCCAGTAAAACGTAAATAGCAGGATGAAAGCAGTCACCCTTGCTTTGTTCCGCTCCTGGAGGAGAGATCTGTCTTTCCCCATTGAATATGATGTTAGCCATGGACTTTTCAAGAGTGCTCTTTATCATGTTAACAAAATTCTTTTGATGCTTGGTTTGCTGATTATTTTTTATCATGAAAGAATGATGTGATGAGTTTTGTTAACTGCCTTTCTGAGTCTATTGGGACGATACTATGGCTTTTCCCTTTCCATTCTATTAATATTGTGTATTACATCAGTTGATTTCCCTATGTTGAATCACTCTTGCATTCCTAGTATAAATCCCATTAGTCATGGTGTATAATCCTTTTAGTTTGCTTTGGGATTTGGTTTTCTAGTATTTTGTTCGGGATTTTCCTGTCTATATTCATAAGGGATATTGGCCTGTCATCTTCTTTTCATTTAGTGTATTTGTTGGCTTTGATATTTTGTGGCCTTGCTCACAAAATGTGCCTTCAAGTTTCTGAGAAGACTTTGAGTAGGATTGGTGTTAATTCTTCTTTAAATGTTTGGTAGACTTCACCAATGAAGTTATCTGATCTTTGAGTTTTCTTTACTGGAAGATTTTTTTTCAAATTATTAATTCAATGTTTTTAGTTGTTACTGACTTTTGATATTTTCTTTTTTCCCTGAGTCAGTCTTGCTAATTTTGTTTCCATTTTGTCTATGTGTGCTGCACCATTAATTATCTACAATATTCTCTTATAATTCTTTAATTGTATAAGTTCAATAGAAATTTCGCCACTTTCATTTCAGATTTTAGTTATTTACATCTTTTTTTCTTCTTGGTCAGTTTCAAGTTTTCTCAATTTGGTTGAAAGTGGAAAGTTGAAAAAATACATTTCAGGCAAATAGTAACAAAAAGAGAGCTGGGGTTGTTGTACTAACATCGGACAAAACCAACTTTTAAATAAAAACTTGTTACTACAAACAAAAACTTTATATAATGGGTTGGGGTTTTTTTTGTTTTTTTTTTTTTTTTTTTTTTTTTTTTGGTCTTTTTGAGACAGGGTCTCCCTGTAGCCCCAGCTGTCCTGGAACTCACTATTTAGACCAGGCTGGCCTTGAACTCACAGAGATCTGCCTGCCTCTGCCTCCCAAGTGCTGGGATTAAAGGTGTGCACCACCACACCTGGCATTATAAAATGTTTTTAAAAAATCTACTATTGTAGGTCAGGTGTGGTGGTGCATGCCTTTAATCCCAGCATTTGGGAGGCCTCAGGCGGATCTCTTGTCTTGTGAGTTCAATCCAGCCTGGTCTACAAATTGAGTTCCAGGCCAGCTGGGCTACAGAGAGACCCTGTTTCAAAAAGACCAAAAAAAAAACCCTCCAAAACAAAACAAAACCTATTGTATGAGTAAGTGCACCCATGCATCCAATAACAGTGGAGGCCAGAAGAGGGCATTGGACTCTCTGGAACTCAAGTTACAGATAGTTGTTAGCTGCCATGTGGGTGTTGGGAACCAAACCTGGGTCCTCTGCAAGAGTAGTCAGTGCTTTTAATCACTGAACCATCTGTCCAGCACCCTGACATATTTTGTTAAAAGACTCAACTGATCAGGTCTGAAGAGATAGCTCAGCAGTTAAGAACACTGGCTGTTTTTGCAGAAGACCCAGGTTTGAATCCCAGCACCCACATGGCAGCTAACAACTGTCTGTAATTCCAGTTCCAGGGTATCCGACAGCCTCTTCTGTCCTCTGTGGGGGTTGCATGACATGGATGCACTTACATACATTCAAGAAATACACTCATACACATAAAATAAAAATAATAAAATATTTTTAAAAGAAGGTACAATTTTAAATGTATTCATTTTTATTATTTATTTATTCATTTATTTTTTTGTTTAAATTTAGGTCA
>NW_008350402.1:1780667-1785061 GCF_000622305.1 Nannospalax galili
TTCTACAGCTGGGCATGGTGATGCACACCTTTAATCCCAGCACTTAGGAGGCTGAGGCAGGCAGATCTCTGTGAGTTCAAGGCCAGCCTGGTCCACATAGTGAGTTCTAGGACAGCTGGGGCTATAGGGAGACCCTGTCTCAAAAAGACCAAAAAAAAGTTGTTCTACAATAAGGTCATTCATTTTCTAATTATTATGGTTAATTCTATAAGGCAATTTGATTAAGCTGTACTGGGTGTTTCTGTAGTGGTGTTTTGAGAAGAGATTAACCTTTGTATTGGTAAAGGAAGCTAAGCAGATTGTACTCCCTAATATAAGTGGCCCCCGTCCCATATTTCTTTTGATTCATAAACTCAATATTTTATATTTAAAATGATTACTGACCATACAGGATCTTCTGCCATTTTGCCCCTTGTTTCTATATTTCTGCTATCTTTCCAATTTCCCAACATCCATCCAACTCTTCTTTTGTTGTTTTTTTCAAGTGTACCATTTTGACTCCCTTTTCATTTCTTCTTCTGTGTAAATAAATGTATATGTACATACATATATATTTATGTGTGTGTACTGTGTGCATGTGTGCTAGCATGTACGTGTGTTCAGTGCATATGGAAGCTCAAGATTGATGTCAGGTGTCTTCCTCAATTACTTTTCTTCTTATATAGTGAGGCAGAGGCTCTTTTATTGATAATCTGGCTGGTCAGCTTGCTCTAGGGATTCCCCTTCTCTGCCCTGACCCCTCAGCCCTGTTTCTGGGATTATAAACAGGCCATTCTACCCATCTTTTACATGGGTTCTGAGGATCTGAACTGGTCCTAATGCTAGTTCAACAATTGCTTTACCTGCTGAGCCATTTCCCCAGCCCCTCTTTTGTATACAAAAAGAAATTGTTTTCTTAGTGATTATCATGGTGTTTATAGTCATCATGCTAAATTTATACCATTTTAGTTTTATTTACTATCAACTTAGCCTCTATGGCATACCTTAGTTCTACCTCCATTCACTTCTGTTCTGACTCCATTTATGTTGTTATTGCCATAGATTTTATCTTTACTCATTACATCCTCATGTGTATGGCTATAGTTATATTAGTTACAGTTATTAATAATACCGGTTATGAGGTAGCTCAATTGATAGATTGTTTGCCTAACATATACAAGGTCTTGGGTCCCCAGAACCCACACGCATAAAACCCAAGTGGGCATGATCGCCCACCTGGATCCACATGTAATCCCTATGATCCCAGTACACTGGATGTGGAAGCAGGAGGATCAGAAGTTCAAGATCATCCCCTGTTACACAGTGAGTTCTTGGCTAGCCTTGGATACATGAGACCGTGTCTCAAAATGATGACGATAATAATAATAATAACAATAATAATAATTGTTCACACAAATGTATCTTAAGTCATATAGAAAACAAAAGAGAAGTTATAAATCAAAATAAAATAATACTAGTTTTTTTATATTTAATTGCTTACTTACCCTCACTAGAAATAGTTACTTCTTCATTTGTTTTTTTTTCCAGTGTCCTTCCATATCAGACTGCAGAATTTCTTTTAGTATTTCTTGAGAGACAGTTTTACTAGGAACAAACTCTCTTAGCTCTAAAAAAAAAATTGTTACATTTACGTATTTGTGTGCACGCACATGTGTTTGTGTGCACAGGTGTGCATGTGCCATGGCACAGATAGGCACAGATGCGGAGGTCAGAGGACAACTTGTAGGAGTCAGTTCTCTCCTTCCATCATGTGGGTCCTGGGATGGAATTCAAGTGCTCAGGTTTGGCAACAAGCACCTTTACTCACTGAGCTATCTTGTTGGCTCCTTTCTTAGCTTTTGTCTAGGAAATGACTCAATTTTTCCTCCATGGTTTTTGAAGAATAGTTGTACTGGATATAAAATTCTTGGTTAATATGTTGTTTTTGTTTTCTCAGCACTTTAAATATATTGCTTTATATAAGTATGTAATCCCTTTTAGGCCTCAATGGTTTATGATGAGTAATTGACTATTAATCACACTGAAGATTCCTTGTCTGTGATAAATCACCTCTTGCTGCTTTCAAGATTCTCTTTGTCTTTTGGTAATTTTGTTATCATTTACCTTGGTGTGTATCTCTTTGGATATGTCTTGTTGAGCTTCTTAGATATGTATGTTCATGTCTTTCACCAAATCTAGGAAGAGTTTGGTCATCATTTATATATTCTTTCTCTCTCGTCTTCTGAGGTTCCTGCAATCTATACATTAGTATACTTGATGGTGCCCCATGTGTGTCTGTGACCTTGTTCATTTTGCTTTATTTTTTTACTTCTGCTCCTCAGATTGGGTTATTTCAATAACCTGTGTTCAGCTTCATTGGTTATTTCGTCTGCCTTCTAACATCTGTAGTTAAACTTCCTTTACAGTTGTGTTTTTCTTCTCTACATTGTCTACTTGGTTCTTTTTATATAATTTCTGTCCTTTTACCAATATTCCCTATTTGCTCCTACATTGTTTCCCTGGTAACTCTTAGCATGTTGTGATGTTTCTATTTGCTTTTTGAACATATTTAGGACAATAATTTAAAGTCTTTGTCCAATGGTATATGTTGAATTATATGCCCTCCAAATTCATATGTTGAAGTTCCAATTTCCAGTGTCTCAGAATATGACTTTATTGGGAAATATGGTATGAGGACTGTAATTAGTTAAGATGGATTTCTTAGTACAAGCCATAATCTAGTGTGACTAGAATTCTTGTAAAAAGAAGACATTTGGATACAGAGACATGAATGGGGAAATACCTTATAAAGATGAAGGCAAAGATTGAGGTGATGTTTCTATGCCACAGATTGCCAGCAACTAGAGAAAAGACACTGAACAAATTCTCTCTTATCATCCCTGAAAGGAAAAAACTCTACTGACAGTTGGATCTGATATGATATGTTAATGACAAAAATTGTTGGGAAGAGTACTTCATCTAGAAAATCAGTTCAAAGAGAGAGAAAAAGTAGCTTAGACTTTTGTGTTTCAATTAGTATCATTTTGAATTGCTATACCTTGTTATAACTTTTTTATTGTTTGAGGTTTTCTTTGAGGGTTTAAAAAAAACATTTATTTTTGTTTTATGTGTATGAGTGTGTCTGGTGCCTATGGAGGCCAGAAGAGAGCATCAGATCCCCTAAAACTGGAGGATGGATGGTTGTGAACCACCATGTGGGTGCTGGGAACCGAACCCAGGTCCTCTGCAAGAGCAGTCAGTGCTATTCACTGCCGACCATTTCTCCAGCCCCTGATTTTTGGTTTTCTGAGACAGGGTCTCATGATAACCAAACTCTCCTGGAATTTTCTGTGTAGGTCAGGCTGATCTTGAACTTCTGATACACCTGCCTCCATTTCCCATGTGATGGAATATAGGCGAGTGTTACTACATCTAGTTCCTTGTTACAAATAGGTATTCATGTTGTAACTTTTTAAAAAATCCATTCAGGGTCTAGCAAGATGGCTCAACTGGTAAAGGCACTTGTCACAAAACTCTATTACCTGAGTTCAGTTCCTGGAAACTATTTGGTAGAAGGAGAGAACAGACTCTTTCCAGTTGTTCTCAGATCTCCTTCACACATAGGCCATGGCATGTACACTAACACACATGCACACACATATACAAACATCAATCAACCAATCAATGTATATAACAAAAAGTTTTTAAGTGTAAAAAATTGATTCACAGTTTCAAATTAAATGCACAATTTAAAAAATATCCTTTATATTCAGAGTACAAGAAAAACCTTCCCAAGTGGCCTGTTACTAGTATTCCTGTGCTCTGGAGCATGTTACAATATCAGAAAAACTGAGTTTGAACCCTAGGCTTTGTATCGTCTCTCCATCTTCAGATCTATTCTCCTCTCCTTTGCTTTGCTCTAATGCCTTAGAAGGACTTATTTCTATGGACAGCATCAAGAGCTCCATTGTTTTCCAGCTTTTGGTTGTAGGGAGGCATGGGGCTGGATTTAGGTGGTCAGGAGGGCAGTCAGGTCAGGCTCAGTCCACTGGCTCTCTCTCTGCTGGATTTTCATGAGTTGGCTGCATTCTTCTATCATCACTGCTCCTGTAAGATGGCCTCTTACATACAACCACTCTTTTCCTTCCGTGCCTCTTTATATCTAGAGTTTGGGAAGTTTCCTTGAAACTACTTGCCTCATTGAATTATACTATCCCTGTTGGCTTCCCTGAACATTACACACCACTTTGTACCTTGATTAAAAAGTACTCTCTTGAATTAATCATTTAGAATATACCATTTCTTTCCTCCTGGCACTCTTATTCAAAGATCTAACACTTTGTGTGAGCATATCTCTCTGGACTGAAGTTAGTTTGCAACAGTATAGTAAGTCTTCAATGTGCTTAAATATAATG
>NW_008350402.1:1785091-1789341 GCF_000622305.1 Nannospalax galili
TTCCCAAGTGGCCTGTTACTAGTATTCCTGTGCATGTTACAATATCAGAAAAACTGAGTTTGAACCCTAGGCTTTGTATCGTCTCTCCATCTTCAGATCTATTCTCCTCTCCTTTGCTTTGCTCTAATGCCTTAGAAGGACTTATTTCTATGGACAGCATCAAGAGCTCCATTGTTTTCCAGCTTTTGGTTGTAGGGAGGCATGGGGCTGGATTTAGGTGGTCAGGAGGGCAGTCAGGTCAGGCTCAGTCCACTGGCTCTCTCTCTGCTGGATTTTCATGAGTTGGCTGCATTCTTCTATCATCACTGCTCCTGTAAGATGGCCTCTTACATACAACCACTCTTTTCCTTCCATGCCTCTTTATATCTAGAGTTTGGGAAGTTTCCTTGAAACTGCTTGCCTCATTGAATTATACTATCCCTGTTGGCTTCCCTGAACATTACACACCACTTTGTACCTTGATTAAAAAGTACTCTCTTGAATTAATCATTTAGAATATACCATTTCTTTCCTCATGGTCACCTGCAGTCACATGTACATGTACACACACAAAAAAAAAAATTAAAAATTAAATAAATATTTAAAAACTCTTTCCTACTTTTGCTTCTGATTCCATTCACCATTAATTGCCAATATTCTTGGCGTCTTGCTCATCTGTTTGTTATTTAATGAGATGCCTAGGACAGGCTACTTATGAAAATCAGAGGTTTATATTAGCTCGCTGTTTTGGAGGTTTCCGGGTTTAAAAATAGTGAGGCCCTTCTTGTTGGCAGAGTTTCTACACAGTGAACAGTATCTATCACAGCACACAGAAAAAACTTGCATGCAGCTGTGTGGTCTCTCTCCTCATAAGTCCACCAGGAGATATAGTTCAGTGGAAGAGCTCTTGCCTAGCATGTTTGAGGCCCTGAGTTTGATCCTTAGTACTATTTAAAACATGTTTTTTTAAGGGCTAGGCATGTAGGCCCCAGTTAGTAGAGAGCCTGCCTAACTTTCATGAAACCCTGGGTTAGATCCTGAGCACCAAATAAAAATTAGGTGTTGGGGCACATGCCCACATACTTGGGAGATAGAGGCAGGAGGATCAAAAGTTCAAGGCAATCTTGGTGAGTTCAAGGAACACAGCCTGTCTCAGGAGGGAGAGTGGGGGAGATTCATCAAGAGTCTAAACACCAAAGTCAGATTAGAATTTCTACCCTCTTGATACTGTTAACATATGACTTTAGGGATTCGATTTCCAATCCATGAATTCTAGCTAACTAGTTTAACTCCTGGCAATGGCATCTAAACTTTGGGGCATAAGGCTACTAAGGATTTGATCCCAGCCCAACTTTTGGCCCATAATATCTCAAACCCAAGGCTTTATGGACCCAATTTCTCTTGGCCCAGGGAAATATAGGTATTAACAACATTTATGTGTTTGTTTCCTAAGGCAGACGAAACAAATTACCCAAAATTAGGTGGCCTAAAACAATAAAATGTGCTTTCTCAAGGTTGTGAAGGCAGGAAGGCCAAATCAAGGTCTCTGTTCTCCCTGATGGGCTCTAGGGAGGAATTCTTCCTTTCTGCTTCCTAACTTCTAGAAATTTTTTTTACTAGTCTTTGACTTTCTTTGGCTTATTTTAATTTTTAAATTTCATTTATTTTATGTATATGAATGTATTGCCTAAATCTGTGTAAGTGCACCTGTGTCATGCAATGACCAAGGAGGTCTGATGAGGGCACACACACACAGGCACGTGCGCACACACATAAATCATTAAAAATAAATCTTTAAAAAATTTATGCTGGGGCTGGAGAGATTGCTCAGTGGTTAGGAACTCTGAAAGAACTTTTTTATATTAGTAATGGTTAGCTCTAGAATTTTAAAAAATATTTTATTTTATTTTATATGTATGAGTGCATTACCTGCATGTATGTGAGTACACTCGTGTAGTGCAATGACCAGTGGAGGTTAGATGAGGGCATTGTATTCCCCTGGAACTGGAGTCATGGACAGTTGTTAGCTGCCATGTGGGTGCTGGGAATTGAACCCAGGTCCTCTGCAAGAGCAGCCAGTACTCTTAACCACTGAGCCATCTCTCCAGCCCCCTATTTTAACTTTTTACTTTATTTATTTATTTATTTATTTGTTTCTTTGTTTGTTTCTTTGTTTGTTTATTTATTTATGTGCATGCCATGGCACGAAAGTGGAAGTCAGAGGACAGCTTGAGGGAGTCATTTCTCTCCTCCTACCATGTTGGTACTAGGGATGAACTAAGGTCATCAGACTTGGTGGCAGTTACCTTTACCTGCCCAGTCATCTTGCTGGCCATCTTTGATTTACTGATTCATTACACCAATCTCTGCCTGTTACCAAATGGCTATCTTCTCCTTGTGTGTCTCTTTCCTTCTCTTGTTTTTCTTTTTTTTAAATTTTTCTTTCTTTGAGACAGGGTCTCCCTATAGCCCCAGCTGGCCTGGATTTGTTATGGAGACCAGGCTGGCCTGAACTCACAGAGATCCACCTACCTCTGCCTCCCAAGTGCTGGGATTAAAGGTGTGTGCCACCATGCCTGGCTCTTTCCTTCTCTTTTGAGGCTGAGTCATTGTATGAAGGGCCTACTGTATGATAACTATTTCCAATGACCCTACTTCCAAATAAGTTCACATTTTGAAATTTAAAAAAAAATTACTGGGACTGGAGAGATGGCTCAGTGGTTTAGAGCACTGACTGCTCTTGCAGAGGACCCGAGTTTGATTCCCAGCACCCACATGGCAGTTGAAAAGAGTCCTTAAATCCAGTTCCAGGATATCTGACACCTTCTTCTGACACCCAAAGGCATTGCACAACACAGGTGCACTTACACACACGCAGGCAATACATTAATACACATAAAATAAAAACAATAAGTAAAATAATTTTTTAAAATTTACCTATTATTTTTATGTGTACGAGTATGTTGCCTGCATGCATGTAAGTGCACCCCTGTCATGCAATGCTATTGGGGGTCAGAAGAGGGTGTTGGATTCCCTTCAACTGGAGTTACAAATGGTTGTTAGCCACCATGTGGGTGGTAGGAACAGAACCCAGGTCCTCTGCAAGAGCAACCAGTGCTCTTAACTTCTGAGCCATCTCTCCAGCCCCACATCATGAGATGTTTTAAAATTTTTTAACTTTGTGTGCATGAGTGTATTGCCTGCATGTATGTAAGTGCGCTTGTGTTGTGCAATACCTGAGGAGGTCAGAAGAGGGTGTTGGATCCCTGAACTGGAGTCATGGATGGTTGTTACCAATCATGTGGGTGCTGGGAATAGAACCCAGGTCCTCTGCAAGAGCAGCCAGTTCTCTTAACTGCTGAGCCATCCCTCTAGTCCCCACATCCTGAATTTTTTTCTCACAATTTATTTAATGATAGGCAGTAAATAAAATTTAACAAGTCTGCACAGTGATTCAAAGCTCATATTTATAAGTAATCAACTCTAATTGCATAATTTCCAACAACATTCTGAAAATTTTAAAGTTAGGACTGCGTATTTTAGGGATGCAACTCAACCCAGACCAATATCTATATTTATCATTTTCTGGAACATCTCTACTTCCCTGATTGATTGCAACCTGGGAGGAAAAAAGAATCCTAATCATCTCCCCAGCTCCAAAAGATTCTTTAAGTCAGAGCATTTCTCACACACGTGCACACACACACACACACACACACACACACACACACACACACTTGCACACTGCTCAGTAGCTTCTGGGCCAATGACTGGACTTATAGAACATCAGTAGATGGGTTCACCATAGTCAGTTGAGATACCTTCAGAAAAAGAATGCAATAGAATCTGTTTAAAAAGACAACAAACATTTTTGGCCTTTGGAACAAAGTATGTTGCTAAGGGGCCCAAAGACATTTTGACTTTTAGCCAAGAAACTGGCTACTTTGGAGTCTTTTTGACCCTAACTGCCTAGCCAATTCCTACCTCCTTATCACACCATCTTCTGAAGAGGTTACCCAAATTGCTGATAGGGAATCGGGACACACACCACTCTGGCTTCTTCCATGCTGAACAGGGACACAGGGTGAGGCAATTTGGGGAGCTCTTATCTAATCCCTAAAAGATTTTAGGGTTACCTCTTCAGAGAGGGGACTGTTAAGGCAGCAAAAAGCCCCATTAAAAAGAAAGGAAGAAAGAAAGAAAGAAAGAAAGAAAGAAAGAAAGAAAGAAAGAAAGAAAGAAAGAAAGAAAGACAAATTAATTGTCTTTGG
>NW_008350402.1:1789393-1821494 GCF_000622305.1 Nannospalax galili
ACTGATGGGGAGATATGGGAGGTTGGAGGGGAGGGAGTGGGCATGGATCTGATCAAAATACCTCATATGTATGTATGAAATTTTCAATAAAGTTTTTTTTTAAGTTAAAAAAAAAAAGACAACAGCACAGGGGCTGGTGGCACATGCCTTTTAATCCCAGCACTCAGGAGGGAGAGGCAGGCGAATCTCTGTGAGTTCAAGATCAGCCTGGTCTGCATGGTGAGTTCCAGGCCAGCTGGGGCTACAAGGAGACCCTGTCTCAAAAAAGACAATCAATCAATCAATAAATAAATAAATAAATAAGACAACAAACAAACAAAACACCTAGTTTCAGTAGCCTTCCTCCACAGGTCTCAAAAAAGACAATCAATCAATCAATCAATCAATAAGACAACAAACAAACAAAACACCTAGTTTCAGTAGCCTTCCTCCACAGGGGTGCTGTGTTAAGTCCAGCAAGGACCCTGCAGTGGGAGCAAGAACTCCTAAGAACTCTGCTGAGCCAAAGATGTAATTTTTTTGGCTAGTAGTTCACAATAAAAAATATTATGGTCTGAACATCCTTGGGAAGGTGCATTAATAGCAGTGGTCACTGGGGTATAATAAGAATATTTTCTTATTACAAATAGTATCAGTTTATTTTGAAGAAGGATGGGGAAAGGAGAATAGAAGCAGAGGCAGGAAGGCAACTAATAACTATGGCTATCATCTCAGATAGAGGTGACAATAACTAAAGAAGAGAAATGGTTGCAAAGCTATGACGGAGGAAGAGTGACAGTACAGAGTGACTAGTGGAGTTAGGGGAGGAGGAGAGAACCAGTCACTAGGTGGTTGGTGGAACCATTAATTGAGACAGAGAAGACAGAGACAGAGAAAGACAGGGTCTCACTATATAACCCTGGCTGGCCTGAAACTTGCTATATAGACCACGCTGGCCTCCAACACACAGAGATCTGTCTGCTTCTGCCTCCTGAGTGCTGGGATTAAAGGTATGTGCCACCATGCCCAACTAAGAAAACATATTTTTAAAGGAGCTGCATGTGGACTCACTGCCATCCTGGTTAGAAGGTCTGGTGATCATCTGGACATAACAGAAAGGTATTCAAAAGCAAGAACTCTGCATAGCTATGGGTTATGTAGCTGGGATTCTATAACAGAGATGAGTATTGAGGGCAGAAAATAACTTATTGAGGGACCTGGTATAGAGAGAGAGAAGAAAACCAAGACCAGGACCCTGAGGATCAGACATCAGAGTTTAAGAGGCAGAGCAAGGATCCAGCAGTAAAAGGTCAAGGACAGGGATCAGCTACTGCTGTAGTACTTAAGACACGTAGAAGAAAGGCAGAAGGGAGTAGTAAACTTTGGAAAGAAAACTTAGGAGACTGGATTGGTTGTAGTGTCAGATAGTATCAAAGACATAAAGTAAAAAACTAGAGAATCCCCTGGACACAAGGCAGCCAGGAGGCTCCCAGAGCCCTTCTTCAGAAGGGTCTAGCAAGGCAGGTTTATGGGAATGTCTTAGTGATGTTTTTAAGACAGGAGAGATGTGTATGTTTGTGGCTGTGAGAAAAGCTGAGAAGTGGGAAAACCAGGAAAGGGGAGGAATTATCAATCACCTGACCTGCCAAGGTAGACATGAGGGGATTGGGACTGACTGTCTTCTGAACTTTTTATTTTATTTTATTTTGTTATTTTGAGACAGGGTCTCCCTGTAGCCTCTCTCCAGCTGGCCTGGAACTCATGGAAATCCTCCTGCCTCTGAATGCTGAGAATTAAGCCGTGCACCACCATACCCAGTATGTCTTCCAAACTTTTAATATAAGAATGAATGCCCTAGGGATCCTGTAAGATTCAGATGATTCAGTAGGTCTGGGATAGGGTCCAAGTGTTTCCATTCTACCAAGTACTCAAGCAGATGCTAAGTGCTCCTGGTCTGTGAACTAAGCTTGAGAGCAAGGCACTAGAACTCCAAATTGTAATCATATGCTCACTTCTTCGTCTCCCTCCCTGGACACTGAAGCAAGAACCTTGTGATAAGCTCTACTGTCTAACACAGTACCTGCCCTGTATTCATTGTTAAATGCATTGTATATATGAAGATACTTGTTAGGTAACATCTATAGTTATAAAAAAGTAGGCATGGGCTATAAAAGTAGAGTAGTTAAGTAACCTGGGTTGGGGGCACATGCTGACAATTCCAGCTACTCAGGAACTTGAAACAAAGGATTGTAAATTCATGGCCTGCTTGGGCCATCTGAGAAACATAGTGACAGCTCATCTCAAATTAAGAAGTAAAAATAGAACTGTGGGGTGGAGACTAGGGAGATGGCCTAGTCAGTATAGTGCTTGCCATGCAAGCATGAGGACCCGAGTTAGATCCCCAGAACTCTCACAGTAAAGCTGGACATAGTGGCATGTGCTTATAATCTTAGAGCTGGGAAGGTGGAGGTAGGAGGATTTCTGGGACTTGCTGGCCAGCCAGTCTAGCCTACTGGGTGAGCTCCAGGCCAGTGCAGCACACTTCTTTAATCCCAGCACACAGGAGGCAGAGAGACAGGTATAGATCTCTGTGAAATCAAGCCTAGCCTGGTCTCCATAGCAAGTCCAGGCCAGTTAGGGCTACAGGGAGACTCTGTCTCAAAAAGACCAAAACAAACAAACAAAAAGCCTCCTAAAAAGCAAGGTAGACAGCACTGTTAAAGAACAGCACCTATGGTTACCTCTGGCCTTCATGTGCACACATGTGTACATGCATACACACATACACATGGGGGGAGGGAGAAAGAGAGAGTTGGGATGTTGCTCAGTGGCAGAGTTTTATGTAGAATGCATGAAGCCCTATTATAGGTTCAAACCTCGACACTGAAAACAAAAGGAATGGCTAAGCTACATAGATTATAGTACAAGCATATCCTTTTTAAAAAAATATTTTATTATTTTTATTTTTTGTATATGAGTGTATTGCCTGCATGTAGGTAAGTGCACCTGTGTTGTGCAATGCCTGCGGAGGACAGAAGAGGCCATTGGATCTTGGAACTGGAGTTACGGACAGTTGTTAGCTACCATGTGGGTGTTGGGATTCATGAACCCAGGTCTTCTGCAAGAACAGCCAGTGTTCTTCCAGCCCCAGTACAAGTATATTCTTAAATTCTTAAAGTGGTCATTATACCCAGCACTCGGGAGGTAGAGGCAGGCAGATCTCTGTGAGTTCAAGGCCAGCCTGGTCTACATAGTGAGTTCCAGAACAGCTGGGGCTACAGGGAGACCCTGTCTCAAAAAAAAAAAAAAGTGGTCATTATAGAGTCCATGTGGTAATATGGAGAAATTGATATGTTAAAGTTTTAGAAATCATGTGAATTTTTACTTATACTAGCTACTGTGAAATAATGCATTTGGGGGCCTAGAGAGATGGCTCAGCACTTTAAAAACACTTGCTCTCCTTGCAGAGGATCAGATTTTGGTTCTCAGCACCCAGCCAGGCAATTCACAACCACCTCCAGCCCGAGGATCTGATGCTTTCTTCTGGCCTCTATGGCACACACACACACACACACACACACACACACACACACACACACAAATAAAAAATTTTTTAAATTATGGGTTTGGATGAGAACTAGCATAATGTAGAAAAATAAAGCTACTTTCATTTGTTCAGCAAAGGATCATAAGTGAATTTTAGACTTCTGTTGAATAAAGCCAGGTGTGGTGGTGCACGCCTGTAGTCCCAGCACTTGGGAGGCAGAGGCAGGCGGATCTCTATGAGTTCAAGTCCCAGCCTGGTCTACATAGTGAGTTCCTGGACAGCTGGGGCTTCAGGGAGACCCTGTCTCAAAAAGACCAAAAAAAAAATTCAAATAAAAATATCACTGGTAAATATATGAAAGAAAAGATTAAACACCAAGGCTTCAACTGTAGGAAATTAGAGATGAATAACTATCATCTGTGTGATGGCTCAGATTTGGGATTAAGTATTGTTTTAAAATGTATGCATTAAGTTTTGTTTGTAGTCACTCTTTATGTGGCTTGGCACCTCCTTTCATTCCTTCTTTTTTTTCTTTCTTCCTTCCCTCTTCTCTCCTCTTTTAAGACATTTCTCCTTAAGGAATTCCCATACCCAGTGGTCTCTCCTCAAAGGAGTGCATGAACAGCTGATATTATGTAATGCTATGACATTTGGCATTCCCAAGGCATTACCCACCCCTGGTGCAGAATAAGTTGTCAGAGCATGAAATTGGTATTTTTACATATTCTTAATGTACAGATGTCAGTCTGAAAACCATTCACTAGGATTATGATTGCATTATTTTGTCTCATTTTCTATCTATGCCAAGATCTGTTCTTGTGATTTCTTTTCTTTTGGGAGTTTCAAAGAGGGAAGACAAAACTTTAAAGATCTAGTTTGGGATTCTGCCAAAAGGTAAAAGTAAACTTTTAAGTCTCTGACCAAGTTTGGTAATGACACTTCTGGCACAGATGCAAGCTGGAAATACAACTAGTGGGCCACTTAATGATGCCAGGTTCCTCAGAATACTCCAAACCAAATATGCTTTACAGTTTACATGTTTGTCGTTGTGTGCTAATGCTATGAGTGACTAGCCTAGGCTATGGAAGAAACAACATGTCTAAAAATTTATAAATAACAGTAAAGAAAATTTCAAGGTAGAAGGGGAAGGCATTGAGGGATACAGACCCATCCTCTTACTCAGAGGATGTCCCTGTAGGATCCCCTAGGCAGATGGGCATCTGGCCTCAGTCTGAACACCTTCAATGATGACATCTTACTACCTCATGAAGCAAAACGTTGAATATTTGTACAGCAAATACTGCCTAGGAGACTTTCCGCCTTCTAGTACCAACTTTCTTGGTGCAACTGCTACTTTTTCATTCCAGTGACAGAACAGCCAATCTCCTTTCTTTGCCCTCTTTGTACTTCAGGAGGTGGGAATGGGAACCTGACCCTCATAGGCCCTGAGCCTTCCTGTTGCCTGGATTTGGGTGGCTTTGACCCATTGGAAGCAAATGATTGAATGGCGAGAAAAGCCAAGCAAAGTTAGTTCTCCTCCATCTCTCAGACTGCAGCTGCACTTCCTCCATCGAGCTCTAGTTCCTGATAAACAGATCCATCATGATTCCAGCTTTTACTGGTTGATCTCAGAAACACCACCTTCTCCCTTTATTTCAGAGGGTCAGAAGGGCCTCTAGTGTTGATGATATTTGAGTTGTTTTACTATGCTATAAACTTCTGAAGTTATTTCATCACTGTGTTTAACCAACAAATAGATTATTAAATATTATACTCAGAATGGTTTCTATTTCCTTGGTGACATGATACAGTTCAGCATGGGACCCAGATCTGACAGTCAGTGCTATTTCAGGTCAATAGTGATTGGCTCAAGGATGAGCCCATGACCCAGGGTGGAACTATCAGAGTCTTTTTCTGGGGCTCTCTGCACTCTTAATTTTTTTAAAAAATTACATTTATTTATTTATTTATTTGTGTGTGTGTGTGTGTGTGTGTGTGTGTGTGTGTGTGCCACAGCACACATATGAAGATCAGAGGAAAACTTGCAGGAGTAGGTTTTGTGGATCAAAGTCAGGCCGTTAGGCTTAATGGCAAACACCTGTACCTCTGAGTCATCTCACCAACTCTATCTGCATTCTTTCAGATGGAGGTCACTGAGTTTGATAAGATGGGAGTCTACAGCCGTGTCTAGTGTCCACATGTACAGTGAGAGTTGAAGCTGACACAGAGAAAACTGGCGAGGAGACGAAGAGCTACCCAATGATGACCTCCAAATTCCCATAGTCCCTCAAGCTCTGTCCTGAACCACTGGGCATAGTCTTTCCCCCCTTCATCCTCCTTGATTTGAGTTTCTGTCACCTGTAGCCCCAAAATAAGGTCGACAGAGTCAGATTAGTTAGAGATGCATTCCCCGAGGAAGCCCAAATCTTCCCACTAACCTCCCTGGAGTCAGCCTGGCCCTCACCTCTGCAGCACACAGCATTCTTTGCTCCTCCCACCCTTTGCAGCCCTCCCACCTGCAGCAGGGATCTAGGCCATTAGATCTGCCTCTTCATCTCCAACCCCCCCCCCCCCCCCCCCCCCCGCTGTCCAGGGTTGCAGCTGCCTCCTATTGCTTCCCTTGGGTTCTTTCCACATGCATTGCTGACTCCATTGTTAACTCTCCCCTTCTAGATGAAATATTGACCAAAGCCACTGGTCCCAGGAACTTGCTAGAAGCGTCTTAACTTTCCCTGTCACAGAGGGCCTTTGGATGGCTCTCCTTTAGAGGTTCTCAAGGTATCAAGGGGGAGGGTTTCTGCCACCCTCCCCTGGAAGATGGTTCAGAGGTTAAGAGCACAGCTACTCTTGAGGAAAACTAGAGAAGTACCTATATAGCACTAACAACCATCTGTAACTCCAGTTCCAGGGGTTCTGACACCCTCTTCTGGCCTCCATGGGCATTGCACACGTGTGGTGTAGTTAATACAAACAAGACACTCCTACACATAAAATAAAAATAACTAAGTACATAAAAACTTAAATTTTTTGATTTATTTATCTTTATTTTATGTGTATGAGTGTTATGCCTGTTTAAGTGTACCTCTGTCCTGCAATGCCCATGGAGAACAGAAGAGGGCATCAGATCCCCTGGAACTGGAGTTATAGATGGTTGTTAGCTGCCATGTGGGTGCTGGGATTTGAACCCAGGTCTTCTGCAAGAACAGGCAGTGCTCTTAACCACTGAGCCATCTCTCAAGCTCGAAAAAAATATATTAAAAAAAGATGCCAAAGGGAGCCTTCATATCCCCCTCACTTTTCTATTTTTTAGGACCTTAGAACCTCTTGGCCTTCAGTAGCTCTTCACATTTTGAGATCTCTGTTCCAAGACAGCTCTGTCTTCAGGAGCTGGGAAACTCACCACTTGGGACTCCAGCAGAGGACCCAGAGTTGACTCTTTACTGTTCCATGAAATAGACATTTTTATTTTTAATCTTCATAACATACCCTAAAAAGTGGTGTCTTATTTGCTTTTCTCTTGCTATGATAAAACAGCTGGACAAAAGCAACTTAAGGAAGGAAGGGTTGATTTTGGCTCACACTTCAGAACACAGTCCACCATGATGGGGATTTCATGGCAGCAGGAGTCTGAGGCAGCCAGTCACATTGCATCCACACTCAGGAATCAGAGAACAATGAATCATTGGTCCTCAACTAGCTTTCTCTTTTTTATACAGTTCCAGACCCAAGCCCAGGGAGTGGTGCTGCCCACTTTTAGGATATCTCTACCCTCCTCAGTTAACCCTAATCAGGATAAGCCCTCACAGGAATGCCTGATCTAATGTAGATAATTCCTCACAGACAGACCTGGAGGATTGTCTCCTAGGTGATTCCAGATCTTGTCAACTTGGCAATCAATATTATGCATCCCAAGTGTTATTCCTACTTTTCAGATGAAGATACTGAGGCTTGGAAAAGTGAAGAAACTTCAGGTCACACAGACAGTAAGAGATGAAGCTGATACTTCCACTGCTTACGTTTTTAGAAACCAAGAACAGGGGGCATGTCCTTCCTGGAAACTGAACCTGGGTCCTTTGGAAGAATGGCTAGTCCCTTAACCCCCGAGCCATCTCTCCAGTTCTGGATGTATATGTTTTACTGTGGAGATGTAGGAGGTTCAGCATAGAGTAATTGAGGTGTTCCATGGGCATAGGGATTAGATTTCTACAAAAAAATGGTTTTAAAAAATTTTTTTAATTTATTTTTATTTTATGTGTATGAGTGTTATGCCTGCATATGTGTAAGTGCACCTGTGTCGTGTAGTGGTCACAGAGGACAGAAAAGGGCATTAGATTCCCCAGAACTGGAGTCATGGATAGTTGTCAGCTACTATGTGGGTACTGGGATTCAAATCCAGGTCTTCTGCAAGAACAGACAGTGCTCTTAACCACTGAGCCATCTCTCCAGCCCCAGAATGGCTTTTTAAAAAAGGAGTGAGTAGACTCTTATTTTAACAATGTAAATCCAGGACTGATTAGCTGACAGTGGGTAAAGGTGCATGCCACCAACCCTGAAGACCTGAGTTCAATCCCAGGGACCAACATGGTGGAAGGAGAGAACCAACTTCCACAAGTTGAACTCTGACTTCTACATGTAAGTCATGGCACACACAGGCTACACAGACACCAACACAAACAAACAAACAAATGTAATTTAAAAGTGTAAATCCAAAATCCATGGATCACATGTTTTTGGATTTGATTTACAGAGTACACTCACCTTGGGGCATTCTGAGCAATCTCAGTCAATGAGAGAAGCCTAGAGGGTGAAAGGGTTTGCCTGGGCTGGGCCACGTAAGGCAGAGGCTGATCCAAGAACACACCCAGGGCTTTTGACTCCTGACTGGGAGTTATGCTGTTTGAACTGAAAGGAGAGATCATGAAACTAGCTTGGGCTACAAGGAGAGACCCCACCTCAAAATAAGTAGATATATAGCCAGAGGGAAGAACATTCCAGGTAGAGCCAACCGATTCAGCCAATATCAGTTTCAGATATTGGTGTGACATTCATTTCCAGCTTCCACTTTACTTTGCTCTTACACACATACTCAACTACTCTCCCTCAAGAACCTTGTTTCTTCTTACTGTGCAAATATGTAAATACCCCTAGCTCAGACCCTTCAATCTTTTGATAGAGACAGTGGAAGCCAGAGAAAGAGTGAAGCTTTTCAAAGATCTGCAGTTGTTTTTCTAAATAAAACAATCTTCCCTTGGAGAGCTTTCAGCCTAGATAAGGGAGAGAGGCAACACACAATTAAGTTAATGAGCCAATTCAGAATTGTGTTGAGTGCTATGAAAACATGAGTTTGTAGGTCAGAATGAACTGGGGTGGGAAACCCTATTCTAGGTAAGGTTGAGGAAGTTCTGTCAAACAAGGTGGTATTTAATTAGAGACTTAAAGAACAAAAAAGGAGCTAAATGCGAATAGAAAAAAGCCAGGGGAAGCTGGGCACAGTGGTGCATGCCTGTAATCCTAGCACTTAAGGCTGAATCAGAAGGTACATGAATGTGTAGCCTGGGCTACAAAGAGAGACCCTGCCTCAAAATAAATAGCCACAGGGAAGAACATTCTAGGTAGAAGGAGTAACATTAACTAAAGTTCCAAGGCAATAATTCCTAACATTTATTTAACACAGTGTCCCTGGCACTGTTCTAAACACATCCCATTTATCACATGTATTGCCTCATTTATTCTTCACAGTGGCACTAGGAGGCAGGCACTATCGTTATGTCTGTCTTACAAAGAAAAATGAAGCACACTGAAGCTAAGTAACTTGCCCAAGACTGAAGAGCTAGTAAGTGTGGAGCTTGTTCAGGACTCAAACACATCTGTGCAACTCCAGAAACCATGTGCTTCACCATTTTGTTATAAGGACAAACTTGGAACTGGAGCCCAAGTTTCCTGACTTCATTTCAGTGTTAACTCCATGAATGTATTTATGTACCGAAAGTTCACCCAAGTTCCTCTTTTAGAAATCTGTATATAAATCAGGGACATCCAAAAGCCCTCTTCAACTAAGAATTGTTAAAATTGGGGAATTTACCGAAGGAGCTGAGCCATCCGGTCTAGATAGAAGTCTGGCTTTAAGCTACTTGTGTTTGTTTCCTAGGTATGCTACTAGTGAAGGGATCTCAGAGGAAACTGGTGGAAGACTGTGTCCTGATGGGAAACATTCACTCCTTGTAGGCCTCTTTAGGATCTGCTGAGTTAACTTTTCCTGGAGTAACATGAACAAATGTCTCTTTACCCCAGATAGGGCACCAACAACAGACTGAAGAAATGATTCTGCCCAAGCCTAGCATGGTGAAACAATGAGTTAACCCCCAGTTTAACTGGGTCACTTACAGGAGCAGGGTACAGGGCTACTCATAAGAGTAACTTACAGGTGGCTACACCATTAAAGAAAAGCCTCTTCCTCTTAGCAGTGGCTAACTCACCACATATCCTCATGGAGGGAGGGCCACTGTGTCCTGCCTCATGAGCTGCTTGTGAGCACCACCACACACAAGGGAATGCTAATGAGCCCAATCTTGTGAGGGTCACATGTGACTTCTGACAGCTTCTGACTTCAACACAACAGTGGCCATGTCATACCCAGAGAACAATATTCTATAATATAGTCTAAGCTGAAAACTCAAGGCTATGGTAGACTCACCTCAGTGATAATGTGGTCAGAATCTGAGCCATCTCAAGGGCAGATCATAGGCCCTGGTACTGATGGAAACTAGCTGGAAAGGGCAGACCTCCACAAGGATGGCTATGACCCCAAGAGTGGGAAGCTGTCAAGAGCTCAGCTTTGCTTGAAACCCATACTGCCTCCGATCTGCTTTTGACTTCATTTATTCATGCATTTTATTACTGATAACTTCTTCATATGGCCATTTACTCATTCCACAAATGTCTGCTCTGCCTCTTTCATATCATGGTGCCTATACCGGGCATTGGGGATAAAGTAAAGTAGTGGTCCCTGTGCTAGAGGAGCTTACAGTCTTGTTGGGATTGGATGGGACATGATTCCAAGAAGACTTTATGGGCTTGCTGCTACTGAGCAGAGCCCTTCAGGGAAGAGCAATTTGGACAAAAGAAACAGCAAAAACAAAGCTGCCCTGATTCAAGGGAGTTTGGCTCAGTTGGGTAAATGCAAAGCTTGTTCATATGCCCACAGAACTGGAATTCAAATGGTGTGAGTATAACAGGACATGGGCAAAGCCAAAAAATAAAGTTCCTCCACCTTTGTCCTAGGCAGCTGTAATGTAATCCATGGCGAAGTGGATAGGACACAGGCCTGGTGATTAGAAGATAGGGTGCTAACCTGAGCTTGGCCACTAGTTCCATAGGTGACCTTGGACATGTCTCTTCTGCTCTCTGGCCTTGAGTTTGACCCTCTGCAAAATGACGGAGGATTATGATGATGTCTTAGGGGCTCTCTTCCAGCTCTATCACTCTGTAATTCTAAATCCCTTTATAACAAACTCTAGGAGAGGAGCTTTGCTCTTGCAAATGGAGTGTAAAGTTAATCCTGCCTGTGCTGAGGCTAACTAATGTATGTGTGTGGTTTATCCTACTTCATTAAACCCTGACTCCCCACAGAGCCATGCACAAGGCAGCCAGAGCAGGTAATACCAAAGTGTTGCTGAACTAGCCTCCTAATGGAAAATTATTTTCCCTCACTTTTTCTCTGGTTTATCAACACAAAGCCTGTAACATTCATTTTCTATACTGTTACCTGATCATAGGTACAGATTCAGAGCTAAGCAGAGGTCTGGCAAGTTGGGCTCCCTTCTTGATGAGTGACCCTGCCCCACCCTGAACTGTACTGCTAGCTATACTGCCATTTTACATATGAAGGAATTGAAGCCAGACAGCTGAGGTCATTTGTTAGGGGAAGCACAGCCTGTGTGCTGTGTGACGTGTGCGCAGCGCTAGCTGAGCAGTGAGGGAAGGGAGAGTGATTGCAAAGTATGGAGGCAATCATCTTCCCCATCATCTTCTCTTTTGTAAAAATTCTTGTATATTCCCAAGTCATTTTTTTTTAAGACTAGAAGTTGAACATAACATGATTCTCTCTTGGAGACAAAATTAAGCAGTAACTATTTTGGATTCCCTTTATTTTTCTTCTTTTATTGAGAAGTATGACACAGACTGAAAGATGCATACAATATGTGTGTAGTTGGGTGCATGATTAAAAGCGAACACTGGCAATCCCCACTCAAGTGGGGAAATGGAATAAAATGTCAGTGAAAGAAATAAGACACTCAATACTTATATGTGATCCCACTCTTCCAAAGTTAGAAAGATAGGTCCTCTGAAAAAGCACTGGAATGTGTGGACTCACCATGAGGAGTGGGGCACACGAGGCTCCCTGGGCCTCAGGAAGAAGGGAGAGGTGTCTGATTGTCTTAGTTTGCTTTTCTCTTGCTGCAATAGAGCACTCTGACTAGAAGCAACTTGGAGAAGAAAGAATTTATTTCATTTTATAGGTTATTTCATCATCTAGGGAAGTCAAGGCAAGAACTTAAGGCAAGAGTTTGGAGCAGAAACCACAAAGGTTCTCTCTTCCCAGGTGTGTCAAGTTGACAGCTAAGATTAGCCATCACCCTGATGCTGAACACAACCAGTCTTTGTGACCAGCCTTCATGATCAGGCTCTGCTCTCCAATGTCAGCTAGAGGGGACTTTCTGTATACCTGGACAGATCCCAAAGACATCAGAAATTAGACTCCAGAATGTGAGAGTAGATAGGCCCTCTGACATTATCTGGTTCAAACCTCTTATTTTGTGACTGCAGAGACTTTGGGTCAGAGTACAGTGACTTTCCCATTGTCTTCTGGGTAGCCTGAGAGGAGTCAGGACTGGAATCCAGGTTTCTTATTCCATAAACAGCTTACTTCCTTGTCCAGATACATTTAACAGTGTTTTCCAAGATGAGTGTTTAGAATTACATGAGGTTTTAAAAAAAGAAATTGAGAGAATGGAGAGATGGCTCATCAGTTAAGAACACTGGCTGCTCTTGCAGAGGACCCAGGGTAAGTTCCTAGCACCCACATAGCAGCTAACAACTTTTTACAACTCCAGTTCCAGGGTATCTGATGCCCTCTTCTGACCTCTTAAGGCATTGCATGACACAGGTGCACTTATATACATGCAGGCAATACACATAAAATAAATATAAAAAATAATAAAGAAATTGAAAAGCAATTATTTTCTTAGTTTTATTTATGTGTATCTCTGTGTATTCGAGTTCATGCCATGTGTGTGCAGGTGTCCAGGGAGGCCAGAAGAGGGCATTGGAGCCCCTGGAGCTAGAGATACAGGCAGTTGTGAGCTGCCAGACATAGGTGCTGGGAACCAAACTTAGGTCCTCTGCAAGAACAGCCAGTGCTCTTAACTGCTGAGCCATCTCTCATGCCCTTAAAGATTTATTTTTATTTTTATTTGTGTGTGTGTGTGTGTGTGTGTGTGTGTGTGTCTACGTGTCTGTGTCTGTGTCTGTGTGTCTGTATGTGTCTGCCCATAGGTGCTGGTGCTCTCAGTGGCCAGAATAGGGTGTCAGAGGCCCTGGGCTAGAGTGATCCAGGAACTGAATTCCTGTTCTCTGCAAGAGCAGCAAGTGCTCTTAACCCCTCAAGCCATCTCACCAGCCCCAGAATCACGGGTTTTAATAATCATGAAATCAGGAAGAAAAAAACATAAGAGCTGGAATAAATATTAATGATGATCTGTCTATCCTATTGGGCCCTAAACCTGGCTGGTTACAAGTTAGCTGATGAACTTGTTTTTTAAAGTGTAGATTCCAAATTGATTCAAAAAGACAAAAACAAATGAACAAGTAAGCAAGGAAAAAAGCAAACAGACCAACAAACAACAACAAAAAACAGGCTCTGGACACACTTGAAGTCCTAGCACTTGGACTAGGCAGTAGGATCGTTAAAGGCCTGTGCCATACAATGAGACTCTGTCTCAAAAATAAATAAATAAATAAATAAATAAATAAATAAATAAATAAATAACCAAGCAAATAAGATCAGTGTAATGACTCCCACCTGCATTCTAGAAGACTGAGGCAAGAAGTTTGAGAGTTTGAGGTCAGCTTGGGCTACATAGTGAGGTCCAGGTCAGCCTGAGCTACATAGCAAAACTCTGACTCAAAATTAAGAATAATAGGGTTAAGAGCACTGGCTGCTCTTGCAGAGGACCTAGCTTTGGTTCCCAAGACCTGTATCACAGCTAACAACTGTCCATAACTCCAGTTCCAGGGGATCAGATAACCTCTTCTGGCCTCCATAGGCATGGCACACACATGGTGTACTTACATTCAGGCAAAACTCATGTGCATAAAAATAAATTAATTTACTAAAGTAATAATTTCTAAATTAAAAATACAGGTTCTAAGATCTCAGAGATTAGTGTTTAGGGATCTAATGGGACTACAGAGCTGCTTGTCCACATGCACTTTTAACGTTCCACTGTCCACTATCCACTTCCAGCTGATGTTGACAATTAGTAGTTCTAGATAGCTCTGTTCAATCCATAGAGGAAGAAACTGAGTTCCAGGTTAGGGAGGTAGAGTGGCTATATAAACTCTAAACTCTTCCATTGTCTAGGATAGAACTGGGCCAGGCTACATAGCTAAGAACCCTTTGATGTATTAATAGTGTTTTACCCACTATTGTTTTTGTGGTATTTTTCATTTTTTGAAGCAGCTTAAAAGATTCCCAGCCACGCTGCAAGGCACTCAGATTTGTGCAGTGTTTACAATGACTCTGTTGTTCATTAAACAAATTTACCCAGACTAACCCAACATGAAAGAAATCATCTTGTTTACAGTGAGATCCTGACAAAAATATGTGTCGCAAAGACAGACAAACACACGTAAACCTGGATTGCCGGGTGGGACATGATTTGCCGCAGAATCCAATTTTTCTCATTAGAACTTGTTATTTGAATATGACTCAGTACTCCGTGTAAATGCAAGGTTGTTAATCGTATTACTATATGGAAAACAAATTAATTAGTATGCATGCTACTGGAGATGAGTTGTTAGTTTGGTGTTGAAAAGATTAGAAAAATATACTCATTATTCCAAATGATATCTGATATACACGTCTGACTTTCACTTGAAGATCAGTTCCAATATATGGGTAACAAATATAGCTAATAAAAATCAAGTTTTTGTGCTCAGCATCTAAATGTTGATGTTGGCCAGAGTTTCACTGCTAGCTTTCTTTGTTTTATAACAAAGGTCAGTGTGTTGAGCCAGAGACTTACCTGCAGCAGACACCTTCTCAGGTCCCAGCTCCTTCCCAAATCTGGCTGAGAATGATTTTTTTTTCCTCTGCTTGGTCATGACACTTCATATACCCACCCAGCCCAGAACCTTCTTCCTTTTTTAAAAAAAAATTATTTTTATTATTTTTTTGTGTGTGTGTATGTGTGTGTGTGTGTGTGTGTGTGTGTGTGCACGCATGTGCACTTGAGTGCAAGCGTCACATGCAGAGGAAAGCATCTGATCTCCCTGGCACTGGAGTTACACATGGTTGTTAGCCAGCTGATGTGGGTGCTGGGAATCTAATACAAGCTCTGCAAGAGCAGCAAGTGTTCTTAACTACTGAGCCATCTCTCCAGCCCTCTTTTTGCCTTCTTTTAGTTATAATGAACTGTCCTAGTTTGTTTCTTCATTGCTGTGACAAAATACTCTGACCACTACCAACTTGGGGAGGAAGGGGCTTATTTAGATTACATATCCTGGGTCACAGTTCATCTAGGAGCCCAAGGTAGGAACTCAGGGCAGGAACCTGGAGGCAGGAGCTGGCGCACAGGCCATGGAAGAACGCTGCTTACTGGCTTGCTCCCCTAGCCCCTGCTCAGCTTGCTTTCTTTATCCAACACAGGCCCACCTGCCCAGGGGTGGCACTACCGAGAGTGGGCTGGGCCATCCTGCATCACTCAACAATCAAGAAAATGCCCCACAGACATGGCCACAGGCCAGTCCAATGGAGTCAATTCCCCAATTGATGCTCCCTCAACCCAGGTGTGTCAAGTTGACACTAAAGCTATCCAGCACATGAATATGTCTCATTTTTCCAAGGGCCTTAATGTGGAGACTATATCCCATTGGGAGAGACATATTGATCAGAATACCCAGCTATAAAGTTGGGTGTGGTGTCGAACACATGTAATTCCAGTACTCGGGAGGCTGAGGCTGGAAGACCATGAAGTTGAGGTCAACCTGGAATATCTAGCAAGACTGTCTCAAAGAAGGAAACAACAACAGCAAAAACAAAAAGACAAAAAATAAATCATGCTTTGAAAGAAAGTGATATGGACAAGAAAAGCTCTTTCTGTACCAGTGTTGAGCAGTCACCAAGGCATATTGTCAAGCTCATACACACAGAATACCTCTGCACACACAGGCATACAAGTGTCATCAATTACCAAGGTTACCAGAGAGGTATACTGGGTGGTTGAGAGACAAATGTAGATAGGAAGAGGTTTTCTTCCAGGCTCCTGTTGCACCTTTTGAATTTGAGCCATATGCATTTCCTCATTAATTTTTTTTAAAAGGAAGAAATAGAACAAATACTAAATCTAAAAACAAATTGAATAGGGACTGGAGAGACGGCTCAGCAGTTAAGAACACTTGCTCTTCTTGCAGAGGACCTGGATTTGATTCCTAGCACCCATATGGTGGCTAACAGCCAACTGTAACTCCAGTTCCAGGGGACCTGATGCCATCTTTTGGCCTCTGCAGGCATTGCATGACACGGGTGCATTTACATATATGCAGGCAATACACTCATACACATAAAGATAATAAATAAAATATTTTAAGAAACCAAATTGAATAAATGGGAATTACTTTCTCAAAGTAAAAACACAAGAACCAAACACAACAACTAAAAAGAAAGAATGTGATGTGAGATATTGGACTTTAGTAAATAAAACTCTTTGTTAGTTTTTAAGAGAGGGTTTCCTGGACTGGAGTGATGGCTCAGCAGTTTAGAGCACTGACTGCTCTTACAGAAGACTCAGGTTCAATTCCCAGCACCCATATGACAGCTAACAACCATCCTTAACTCAAGTTTCAGGGGATCTGACACTCTCTTCTGACCTCTGTGGGCACTGCATGACATGGGTGCACTTACACACACAGGCAATATACTCATACACATAAAATAAAAATATTTGCCGGGCGTGGTGGCTCACGCCTTTAATCCCAGCACTTGGGAAGCAGAGGCAGGCAGATCTTTGTGAGTGCAAGGCCAGCCTGGTCTACATAATGAGTTCCAGGAAAGCTGGGGCCACAGGGAGACCCTGACTCAAAAAGACAAAAAAAAAATTATTTTGTGTGTATGAGTGTTTTGCTTACATGTATGTTAAGTGCACCCATATGTACAATGCCCATGGAGGCCAGAAGAGGGTGACAGAACCTGATCCCCTAGAACTGGAATTACAGATGGTTGTTAGCTGCCATGTGGGTGCTGGGAACAGAACCTGGGTCCTCTGTAAGACCAGCCAGTGCCCTTAACCACTGAGCCATCTCTCTAGCCCTTGAATCATTTTTAAATAAAATACTGTTGCTTATCAAGTTTTATTTCATTTGTTTACAGAGCTCTCTAGGTTGTAGCAAGGGCATTGTATGAAGCTTTGGTAACTACCCATCACTGAAGGTAAAATACATTTATAAAAACTTTTCAGAAAGTTATTTACCCACATAAATATTAAGAACTACGTAGGAACTCAGTTGACACAGGAAATCTAGATCTAGGGTTTTTAAGGAAATGACAAAAATAAGAAAAAGTTGTATGTGTGAAGATGTGCATTGGGGATTGTCTGTGATAGTGAAAGTTGGAGTCCTTTTAAGAGTGCAGCATGAGAGGCTATTAAGGAACTATTAAAATAATTATTGAAACATTTATTTTTAACTGCTAATTGTGTAGGGTGTGTGGCATTAAAATGATAAACTGCAAAGCCTTAGCTACCCTAACAAATCCCCATGTAAATTCTGCCTGCCCTGAAGGAAGGATGGAGAAGAAGCACTCAGCAGTTTGTTTGTTAGGATAGCAGGATTATGGATAATTTTCATTCATTTAGATTAAAGGAAATTCCTTTATTGTTGAAATGTTATAAAGTAAATAAAAATCTGGAAAATGCAGCATACACAACACATAGGTACATTCTGTTGTATCCTTTGAAATCCGTTCCCTAGAGAGGGATTACATGTGGCTCACCACAGCAAATCATAAAATAAGACCCACAGATTGCATTTCTTCAAGACCCTCCCACCCTTCAGAGAATAAATTAAAACATAAACACCAGAGTCGAGTTTTTTTAAAATCCAGGATTATCTATTCTATTTCAAATATATAAAGAAAATGAATGCATTCTCTTCTTTTCCTTTGGATTAAGAGTTTCTCCAGCCAAGTTCCACAGTCTGTTTCTGTTGCATGCATTTCTTAACCTGTTGGAGATGGTGATGGCATTCCAGTCAGGTTGAAGGAACCTAATAGCTCCTGCTTTATGAACTGAGCATGCTAATTTCAGCCAGTTGACCCTGGGTTAGGATTCCTTAAGATAATTTACAGAAAGTCACAGACGTGTGTTTTGAATCCTCTAAAACTGTCCAGTTGGATCCTTTTTCTTTAAAAGTCAGAGTTGGCTTGGCAGTGAGTCTCGGTGGCAGGGGTGGGGTGGGGGTGGGGATGTAGCTCAATAATAAAATGTTTGTCTGGAATGTTCTATCTCCAACACACAAAAAAAAGCCAGTGTGAAGCTGGGTATGTTGGCACACATTTGTAATCCCAGAACTTAGGAGGTAGGGGCAGGAGGATCAGGATCTTGTTCAAGGCCAGCCTAGGCTATATAGCAAGTCAAGTCTGCCTGGGCTACATGAAACCCTGTCTCAAAACAAAACAAAAGTCAGTGTGATGTAACAGACGGGATAGAAGCAGGATGAGAGTAGGGACCGGGTACTCAGCTTTAGGAAAGCGGTATAGTATTAATGGCTGTGAAATCAGAGTTGGTTTTCAGATTTCACCTCTGCCATGTCCTATCCCTGAGCTCTTGGTTTCTGAAATTCAGTTGCAGGCCCATCTGTGGAACAGCATTAATAAAACCTGCTGCACACATTTGGGGTCAGAATGTGGAGCAGTATCCAATGGCTGTTTAAAAATACCAGTTAAAAGAGAAAGTAGATGTGGTGGTATGTATCTGTAGTCCTCACTGTTCAGAGCAGGAAGATCATGACTTCGAGGGCTGGCTGGATTCACAGTGATACTCTGTCTAAAATAAAAATGAAGGATGGGGCTGGAGTGATGGCTCAGTGGTTAAGAGCACTGGCTGCTCTTTCAGAGGACCCAGGTTCAAGTCCCAGCACCTACATGGTGGCTAACAACCATCTGTAACTCCAGTTCCATGGGGATCGGGATCTGACTCCCTCTTCTGGCCTCCATGGGCATTGTACATATGAGTGCACTTATACACATACAGGCAATACACTCATACACATAAAACAAAAATAATAAGATATTTAAAATAAAAAAGTGAAGGAGAGAAAGAACAAAAGAAATTTAAATATAACAACAAAAAAAGAACAAGCAAAAACAAATGCCAATTACTATTCTTTGTCCTGCCCTCCCTCAAACTTACCATAGAAGCTTTGGAAATTCTATCTCCTTCTCTGGATTTCTTGTGTCTCCATCTGTAAAATGGGAAGAGGCTGAAATTAGTGCTCAAAGGGCATTCTTATCATAGATAGGATAAAGCCACCCTTTATACCACACCTAGCCATGTCCTTCTAAGGCTTTGCATATGTGAAGAATATGCACTCCAGGAGGACACAGTCATGGAAAAGAATGGGATTCTAGAAACGTTCTGCAGATCAGGCTCTCAGTTCCATAATCCTACCCCTGGTTTACTCCAGAATGTGCCTTTTCCAACTGACATTCTAAGATTGCCCACTCTGTTTGTTTTGAGGTTATTCATCCAAAGGGGCAGGGGAGACACTGGAACTCCCCTCACATTGGCTGAGTAGATATTTTCATAAGAACCTCATCGTTCTTTCCTGAGGAGAATTCATCTCCCAAAAAGCAAAACTAGAAGCAGTGGACAGAAGGTATGTGGAAGCAGACATCTTCTTGAAGGAAAGGATTTCCTATCAGGTTTCCTACAATGCAAACTGCTAGGAAGTATTCCACTGTAGGCTGAGCATCAGCTTAGTGGGATGGGACACAGCAGCCAGACTAGAGAAAGATCATTCAGTTTCATGTGGCTCACTATCTCAACTCCAATGGTATTAACAAACTATTTATTAGTCTATTATTGCTTAATTATCAGCTCATTAATTGATAAACTATTGGTTGTACCCTCTTAGAGACTGTATTAGTTACTTCTACATTGTTGTGACCAAATACCTGACACAAACAAAAGAGGAAAGCTTTATTTTGGCTCATAGTCTGAGAGAGTACAGTCCATCATGGCAGAGAAGGCTTGGAGTTTGTGGCAGTATGGAATTGGGCCTCACAGGTCACATCTCTGAGGACCAGGAAGGAGAGAACTCTGGAAGCTGGCAATAATTCTCAGTGCCCCCAGGCCAGTGACCCATTTCCTCCTCCAGATAAGCTGTACCTCCTAAAGGTTCTGCAACTTCCCCAAACAGCACCGCCATCTGGAGATCAAGATTTCAAACACATCAGACTGTGGGAAACATATCGCATTCAAACCATTATGGAGGTGCTGACCTGTTCTAGCTTGTCCTTGAAGAGAATGCCCATTGGAAGATTCCTGAGGGTAAGGGCTGGTGGAGAATGAGACAGAATACTCATGAGTCATCTTTCCTCAGTTTTTAGGATGTGTGTGTGTAGATGTATGTATACACTGTAGAGACCCCCTCATTAATGCACCATTGACTGCTATTATGTCTTTTCATTTTCCCTCCAGGATCTGAGGCTTGCTTTCTCCTTCAGCTCTGTCCAGCTGTGTTTTAACTCAGCAAGACTGCATCTGACATTGTCTTTTCAGATTTTCAGCAGCAGTATCATGACAGCTGTTAACCTTATAGCCCTCAGATGTGCTTGAGTTGAATTTCTTCGCTTTCCCCCTTTCAGTGCTAAGAAAGGATCCTTTAAAAGGAAAACATACTATTTTTCAACACATGAGTTCTATCGGCCTCTTCCTATACAATCCTTCACTCTTAGCTCCTGTCAAACACTGGGCCATTGGACTCTGTACCAAAGGAGAAACACACCTAGTCAACCGAAATAAATTTTCTTTAAATAGCATTGAGGAATCCAAACTCATCCCAACAATATTTCATAGAGCAATACAACCACATGTTGTATCATCCGGTTTCCACAACAGCTTCTAGAGGTAAGGTGAGCTGGGGGCAGTTGTTCTCCCCAGTGTGCAAGCTGGCAGCTTGAAGAGCAGAGAGGTGATACTGTGTTTCTAAGATAGGGAATCAGGCTAGAGAGGCTAAAGAGGGCTAATGAGGCCAGTCCTGAGAAGATCTGTCCATTCACATCACTCATAAGCAACTGTAGTACTGTTTCAAGGATTTGCAAAAATGGATCAGACACTATGAAGGCAAGAGGAAGACAGGGAGCTAGAAGAGTGTGCAGATGCATTAGCAGAAATGTGGTCCCCTTTAGGGAGACTGATACCCTCAGTCTATAATATACAGCAGAGGTGCAACAGCCCTGAAAGCAGGTGACAGAGACACACTCTTTCTCAGCGTGGAACACAGTTTTGCAAAGGTCTAGAGGAAGTTGATCCCATGGGTGCTGCCTGGGACTTGTGGGTAAGTGGACCAAGCTTTAAGATCACTCTAATGTCGTTGTTATTATATATTCTTGGGGATTCTTATCCTCAGCTGGTCCCCATTTCTTCACCATGGAATTTCTCCATCTTTTGCTTTGTCAATTTCTAAATAAGCTAAACCCTTTCTATCTCTACACCATTGCTCATACTGAAACTTGCATCTGTAACACTTTGCCTCATCTTTTCCAACTCAACCTTCCATATCCAGATGGCTGATCCCTTTCAGAAACCTTCATAAGCTAGGTGTGGTGACACGTGTGGAGCTGGAAGCAGGAAGAAAGACCTGGAGTTCAAGGCCAGTCTTAGCTACTTAGTGAGTATGAAGCCAGCTTGAGTTACAGGAGACTCTGTCTCAGTCCACCATTCCTCCCACCAAAAAAGCTTATGGGTACTCCCGGAGCAGGAGAAAGGAAGAACTTTCATTTCTCTTGCTGTATTAAATTAAAAGTCTGGTCAGGGTCTATTATACTGTAGGTTTATTTCTGCATTCTGCCAGTGAAAGCAATTTTACATCTCCCTGAAACACTGAGCACTAACTAAGCACTCAGCGCTAACTAAGCACTCAGCTCTGTTTGCTGAATGGAATCAAATTAAAAACAGGAGAGGTCACATTCATCTCTAAAGTCAGACTTTTTTTGGTGATCTTGAGGCAAACTGGAAATACTGTGTAAATCTGGTCTGGATGCTGCCACCTCAGTGCGTTTCAAGTTTATGATGTTTGGACCTGGTGAAGGGAGTAAGGATTAATAGACCATTCTTTGCCTTTATTTACCCTTTTTTTCTTTCTGTTTTTTGTTTGTTTTGTTTTATTTTGTTTTGTTGAGACAGTGTCTCCCTGTAGCCCCAGCTGGCCTGGGACTTGCTATGTAGAGCAGGCTGGCCTCAGTCTCACAGAGATCCACTTGCCTCTGCCTCCCAAGTGCTGGGATTAAAGGTGTGCTCCACCATGGCGACCCTTCCTTTTTCTCCTTCCTTCCTTTCTCTTTCTTTTTTCCCCTCCCTCCCTTCTTCCCCTCCTCTCTTCTTTCTTCTTTTCCTTCCCATTTTCCCTTCCTCTTATCCCTTCCTTCCTTCTTGCATCCCTCCCTCCCTTCCTATTTTGTTTTTGAGGCAGGCTCTCATTTTGTAGTCCTGGCTACCCTCATGGTTTTCTTTGCTTTAACCTTCAAGTGCTGGGATTACAGATCTGTACCACCACTCCTGGCATTGCCCTAGAAACATTTCTAAGCCAGCATCCCTCAATGGATGGCCAGGTACTTGTCGCATCTACTTTGCTTGCGGAAGTTATGAAACATTCAGGCTCCAAGCTTTGTCCAATAGAGCTAATTCAAGCTCTCCAGGATCTACATGTGATTCTTCACACACTGAAGTTTATAAGTTCCTGTTAGAAGGGATTTTATCAGCTGAAGAGTTGTCACTGGAGGAAGAGCCCTGCTCAAGAGCTCACAGTGCAGGAGGAGCTACAAATAGGAAACAGATACTTCATCTTCAGGGTCATAGGATGGGGGAACTCAGTTCTGCCAGGCCTGAGTAGGGAACAGCAGTCACAAGCTGAGGCTCTCAGAGGGTCACTCATTGCCTAGGATTTAGTCATATGCATGAGGAATATTTCAGGCTAGTTTGCTTATTTCCCAGGCTGAGGTCTTTGAGGAACTTTCCCACAGGGTAGATGGTAAAAATTTAGTAGAAAGGAAACGTCTTTGTGTTTCCTTTATCTTCATTTAATCCATTATCTTCATTTAGTCCATCTGGTAAAAGGAGCAGGAAGCTTTGAGGTGTGCCAGAGGCCTGCCCCCCAATATATCCTGCTTCGTTTGCCTTGATCCCCTCAGACGCACTTGCCATCCATCCCCAACCCAGTGTTGAGCCAGTTTATTTCATAGCATTTTGCTTGCACATTGATACCTAGTAACTTCATCTGAAAAATGAGGTATTAATTATGTCTTCTGTGCTCTTATTTATCTAGTAAAGTCCTACTTACCCTTCAACACTCTTTGCAGCTCATTTCCTTACGGAAGTTTCTTCCATTAGTCCCTTCCAGAATCTGACTTGCCCACCTTGCTATGTTATCCTAGAGCCCCCCTTTCTTTACACTTATTCTCATAGTTTTCTGGTCTGAGTAGTGCTCTATGTCTCTTCTGGACAAGGTCTAGGGCTCAAGAGATATTATACCCTTGCTTCTGACTCAAGTCTGTGACACCCTTGCCAGACAACCCATGGGGCTCAAAGGCTGTTATACTGAGGCTCCCCCAAGGCCTTCTCAGCAAAGGTGTCCTCTACCCTGGCTCTCTTGACAGTGGAGTATACCAGGTTAGTCCATTAGGCTGAAGGAGCAGGGAACCCTAGTCTCCCAGGTTTCCAGCCTGGCTCTGGAGAAAGAGTAGAGAGCTACTTATTTGGGGTATGTGGTCCTTTGGAATTTGGAAGCGTGCTACAACCACCCTTCTTCCCCATGCCAACAGAGAATCCTGCATAGTCCTGAGTGACCAGTAGAGCTTTAAGGGCAGAGTTTTCTCTGGATCTTGGAAGCTGCCCTGGCTGGTGCAAACCAGGTACCCTGCACAGAGAACCTAGGGGGAAATGGAAGCACCAAAGGCTAGCTCCCTAAACAGGCTTTGGTGAAAGCAGCCTGGACAAAACCCAGCTCCCAGCTTAATTAAAAAGAGTGCTTAATCCCTCCCCCAACAAATGCAAATCATCCACAAAGGAGAACAGGAACCCCAGTGGCCAGGAAGACCCACAGCCTTATAAACAAGCACTTGAGGCTGTGCAGGGCAGCTCCACTATGATCTGATACAATGACTATTGTAAGGAAGGGCTGTTTTTCCATGTTTTTGTATCCTTTTCTTCGAATTTTCTTTTGCTACCTAATTTCATGCATCAGAGGTCAAAAGACAAAAGGTCCCGCCTGGTTTAGAGACAGCAAACTCCCTACCACCAGGAACGTGTGTCCAGAGGAGTGCTTTGAGGTCCCGCCTGGCAGGCACCGGCAGGTTTTCATCCTCGCCAAATTCTCTTTTATCACTTCATGGGGTACATGAGTCTATGTGCAAATTGCATGAGAAATGAGACACGTACTGCTGTGGCAAACAAGAAAAAAAAGTCCTTTTTTCACTTCGCCAAAATGTTTTCATCTCCTATTTTGTTTATAAGAATTTGCACCTAAAAAAGGGAGAAAAAAAATAAAAGAACTCATCTGCGCACCTTCAGCCTGTCAATGCAGAGAGCTAAATCTATACATATTCCAAAATAGAGATATATGTGTATGGTAGATATGAACACATACGCTACACATAAAATCTAAGTGCATATTCCTTAATGATTTTTCTGGAGGAATTTATAAAGATTTCTCCAGAAAATTACTAACACTTGTTCTAAAATTTGTTTTAACAGAAATTACAGCTGAATTTTAGTATGAATAACTTGGGGGTGATTATTTTAGTATGAATGTTTTATCCTTGGACATCAAATCCTTTCAATGTCCCATTTTGGTTTCTTTAGTCTTCCTGTGTGATGGGTAGACTCTGCAGGTACATAAAGAGAATATTATGTCATGATTTCCCAAGTAGGTATATTTTCCTGATTTATTCTATGTTCACAAACTTCTCATACTAACGATATTGGAAGTGGCTTTCAGCTGACTGAAAATACATTTAGAAATATGTGTAGTTTTTTTTTTCTTTTCAGGTCATTGTTTTAGATTTGAATAATGTAGGAAAGTTGAGCTGAGCTCCTGCCTCCAGTACAAAGTGAAGTTAAGCACTTTTAGAAGTGTCTCTGGAGATTGTTAGACATTGGAGCGGATTTCAAGGCTCACCTCAAAGGCCTTTTGAACCCCAGCTTTGCTCCTTTTCCCCATCTTACTTTGGGCTGAGTTCTGGAAACGGATACCAGCAAATTGCTGGTGAAGTTGTGAAAAGCAGGTGATCCGCAGTGAACCTGAAAGATTTTTAGAGCACAGTTTTTAATTCAGGCATGCTTTCAAATCCAGACTTTCTATACTGCAGTGTTCTGACCACCCCCATAAAATTTTTTTCCTCACAAGAAATAATAAAACCCAGTTCACAATCTGCCCTGAGATCTGATTTGCAGGTTCACACTGAAGGCTCCAGGAACCTGTCCCAATCCTGTTGTGACCCTCTGCCACAACACTGAAATCACTACAGAAAAACAGAATGAAATAAGCGAGACCTTTAAAAGGCCTGGTTAGAGGTAAGCTTCACTTCCATTAAGCATTCTTATGGCATTAAAAACTAAAAGAATCCTTTAGTTTGGTGCATTCACCGTCACACAAAATCGCCTGTGAAGTGGGTATCTTTCTGTTCCAATATTTCATGGAATCAAATTACATCATATTAAATTTTTATTAGTTTAAAATACATTGAATAGAAGTAAGTCTGGGCTGGCATATGAATATTTAAAGCTCACATGCACCATTAAAAGAATAAAAACGAGTGAAAAGAGCTAAGGGTTCATTATATAAATGGCAGAAATAAAACCTGACTTTCTTTAGCAAAACATAATTTATTACTTACAAATTCTGCTGTTGTTACTTTTAAAAGAAAATATAAAAAGAAACAAACAAACTGATTCATAGTTGTTTTCAACCAGAATGTTTGCAAATCTTTTCAACGCCTTATTTTTGGATTCTTGGGTAATAACGCAATTGCTGGGACATGCTGGCAAATTTTAAATACAGCTGACTGCTTGTTTTCCATAGTCATCTATTGCGAGTGTAACTCCAGGAGAGTAAATTTTAATCTCAGAATTCCTTAAGAGTTGCCTTCAAATCCCGTCTCTGTGCATATGTATACAGCATACACTTGACGTCTGCCATGTGCTCCTGTGCAGTGGAAACCAGTCGTGGAATTTAATTGAATTACTGGATTTGAGTTGAAATGAACCCATCCAAAAGACCCAGGTCTGCACTCTTTGAGGCTTTTCTCAATAACCCTTTTAATTAAAGCAAGAAAAGCAGCAAAGTAAAACAACAATAGAAATAACCCTCCATGAGCACCAGGTTCCCTTAGCACACACAGCCCCAGTGTAATTCCAGCGCTACCGGAGTATTTCCTAGCGGCCAGTCGCTGGCACATGGTACCCCAGCGAAACAGCATCCAGAGCTCCAGGGCTCGAAGCCCTCGAAGCAAAGAACCTCGACAGCAGCAGAAATGGGTATTTTGGCCCCAAACCAGTCCTGAAAGCCTGCCACAGTAAGTGGACAGCGCTGGGAGCTTTTAGCGCCCGGCGCCTCAGGAGTTGACCATGGAGAGGGGACGCCATCCATCCCAGCATCTTCCCTAGGCAAGCCCCAAGTTTATATCTCAAAGGCCCTACTCGCCGTGCACCTTCACTCTTGATACAGCCTGGGCCTGGCAAAGCAAGCAGGGCGGGGCTGGACATTAGGGCTGGCCGCCTGCCGAAGGTGCCGTACCACGTGCGCGCTGCGCGGACCCGGAATCCTGCGTGTCCAGCTCCAGCCACAGGATCTCGCAGACCTGGGGCCGGGATTTTAGGGCGGGGCCTCTTCCTCGCCTCCTGCCTGGACGTCTGCTCCCACCCACGGTCCGCGCCGTTCTGGAGGAAAGACCCGGGGCTTGAGTCGTTCCCTGTGGTCGCTCCCAGGGCTCGCACTGGAGGCCCAATGGCAGCCAGTAATGACCCAATTCTTGCTAGAATCCGGAGGTCTGGGGAGAAGGATCGGCCGATCAGAACTGAACCCCAGGTTCGGCTTCACCAGCCCTAGAGCTCCGGGGTGTTCTTTGGCCCAGTTGAAGAGCCAGAACTTGGCCCTTCGCTTCGCGACGTCGGCTTCCCCCTCCCTTGACTGCAGCCACCAAGCTGGAGGGAAGCTCGCAGCGGGCCCCGGCCAACCCCTTCTGTGGCTCTTTTCTTTTCCTGTCACTCTCCTCTCGGTTTCTGCTTTCTCCCTCCCGCAGACTGCCCGAGAGCGAGGGGCCCGGAGGAGCCTCCATTTGCCCCAGCCCCTTTCCTGGGCCTCCAGCCTGCCTTTCCTCTGCCTGGTCGCTGCCATTCTGTATTTTTTTTTCTCTTATTTCCTAGCTGGCTTAGTTAGCGTGACTCTGCCTCTACATTTCTCTCTCTCTCTCTCTCTCTCTCTCTCTCTCTCTCTCTCTCTCTCCTCTTCTTTTGCTGCCTGATGTAGCATTAAACAACGCAAGGTGTGTTGAGGTTATTGTGTTGTTGTGGCAACGTGGAGCGAAAAGAATGCGTTTATTCTGCCCTCGGAGCACGTCTGGTCACTAAGGTTTGCTTTCCCTTTGAGGCGGTGCCAGCGCTGGTTCGGCGGTGCAGGCCGCAGCGGAGGAGGATCCGCGGCTGGCGCCCTTCTTGCGGTGTTATGCTTGTGTTCAATTTGGATGCTTGGACCTACTGTTGCGAACCACAGCGGGCGCTCGAAACCGAAAGCTGAGCACAGCTAGGTTTCTAGGGCTTTAGGCAAAGAAATAGGGGATTTGACTCCCCCCCCCGACCGAGACCCCTATCTGCGCTAGACTCCACCCTCCTGGCCCCTGGCTTGCCATCTCTAGGGCCGCAACATCAGTTCCGTGTCCTCCGAAGTCATTTGGTTTGTCACCTGCTCCGCAGCCGGGAGCCGCCTCTAGGTTCAGAGCTGCAGGCATGGGGGAAGTTGGAAGCACGCTGACCAGTCGCAAGGAGATATCAAACCACAGCTGACAAAGTGGGCCAAGGGACCGCGGCTAGGCCTAAGTACCGCCAGGAACGAATTCTGAATCGTGACCCCAGCACCAGGCCCGGAGGACCAGCGCGGTGGTGGCTAGCAGCCGGGGCCCCCTCGGGAACGCACGTTTGTTTCGCGCTGGTGGCGGCTGCACAGAGCGCAGCGGCACGGCGTCGGGTCGGGTATTTTGGAGTATGGCGACTCAGCCATCTGAGGTGTTTGGCCTAATCCTCGTCCTCACTAGATGTCGGTAGGAACGAAGCAGTGGACGGTGTGCCTTCTTTTAATCCCAAAGCCCCTACAAAGCCAAAATATACACACAAAATTCACCGAAGCGTCTCACAAACACAAAACTAAAGCCAACACAGGAAAACAAACCCCAATCCCCCATCCGAAAGCACTTTAAGAAATCAAAATTGAAGAAAACAAAATAAACACAAAATTCACCAATGCAACGCACACAGAAAATCCACTAATATAATAAAATCAGAGCAAATTAAAACACTGTTTAGAAAGAAAAGCCTGCCAAAGGGCACACAAAAGAACAGTTTACAAAGTCCCCAAAAAACCCACACAAAATCAAAACATTCAAGACGGACAGCAAAACCCACCCCAAAGACCGTGACTCATAGAGCTAAACCTGCAAAACTCAATTCCACGAAAAAAATCCAACAATACCCATACCACCAGAAACAAAAGATTCGTAGATAATGAAAACTCACAGGAAAGAAACAAGAAAACAAAACCCCTACATAGGAAGAAAAGAAAAAAAGAAAGCCAACAACTGCCGCCCCAGCCCAGGGTGAACTGTCAATTCCGAAAGGGCTTTTCATCTCCAGGCGTAGGCAGGCCGCTCCTCCCCAGCGCTGCCTCCCTGCAGCGGGCGAGGCGGGAGGGCGGGAAGCTAGAGCCGAGGCCGGGAGGCAGAGCCCGGAGTACAACGCTCCAGGATGGCCAAAAATCAAACCGCTGAGTAGGGACCGGGACCCACTGGCTGCAGGGAGGAGGTTGCGCAGGGGGGCTGCGCAGACCACTCGGTGGCGGGGGGGGGGGCGCCCGGGAATCCATATCCACGTTTCCGATTGTGGCGAAATCTGCTCAGTGGATATGCGAGGTCCGGTTCCCGCTGCCCCCCCCCCTTCCTCGAACTCTAGGCTCTTCCCCCTAAGTTGTGGCCCATCCTTATGACCACTCCTTCCAAAAAAACAAAACAAAACAAACATTCTAGCTGAGGACGAGTCACTCTCCGAAACTGCCATTGTCCAGCAGGCCCAGAGTCCTCCTGCGGTGCGCTCCCCCGCCCTGGAGAACCTTTCGCCTGCGACCACCCCGCGGCGGGGTTCCACAGGCTTCCAGGGGCCAAGCGGAGCAGCTTGGACTCGGGATTGGGGAGGGGACAAAAGAAAAGAGGCTTGAACTGGGCAGAAGCGAGCGAGCGGGGTGGACATGCCACACCTCTGCCTAGCCTCTCTCCATCTGATTTCCCCTCTGGAATCAAGTCTGGGGACTCAGGGATGCCGCAAGGTCTCAGGGCCTGAGGGCAATGGGATTCCATTTAGGGGGCCGGGTAAGGTGTCAAGAATTCCCACCTATCTCCAGAATCTGCTGAGATGGTTCTGCTCTGTCCTGGGGTTCCAAAGCAGAGGCCCGGATTTTATCAATACCCTGTCTTGGCTGAACCTCTGGGCTCTGGGGAGGCTAAGTGGGACGCGGGATCTTTAGGATCTGGGGCTGCCCCAGACTCAGGGCCCAGTGAAAGTATAGCGTTTGCAAATTAGGTTGGGGGTGCGGTAGCTGGGACCCCTGAGGTCGGGCGCCGCCCTAGGGGTGAATCGGAGGATGTGGGAGCTTCCCCTCTGAACCTGCCGGCCTGCGAGCACCCCTTTCAAAACCACCTTCTTGGCAAGAGTGATCAATTTCTTTAAACCAAAAAATCTGGCCTGATCCTACTTAAGGCAGCGGGTTTTGCATGTAGAGGGGTCACTAGTCCCTAGCACAGCGCACGGGGCCTCCACCCCCAGACGCAGGTTTGGAAGAGGGTGCGACCGGGTGGCCGGGTCCCCAGGTTCGGCCTCAGTGTGCCCCTTCCCCTAGGCGCCGACTAGCCCCGGCGCAGACTGAATCCTTCCTTCCCTCCCCCCCATCCCCTATAAAAGTCCGAGGCAGCGCGGCGGCTGCTCTGCTGCTCTCCCGGCCTCTCGCACAGCTTCGACCCGACCCGGTCCGCCCCGTCTGGCACGCCGAGCAGGCCGCGCAGAGCCGACACCCTTTCCTTGCTCCGGGCGGGCCGTGCGGGGCGGTGCGCTAGGGGCGCGGCGTGTCTGGGGACATCTTGTGATGTTGGCGAGAACAGGACATGATCTCACATGGCGAGAAGCTCTTTAGTTCCTTAATCATTTCACGGTGCCTTCGGACGCTTTTTTTCCACCTAAAACGTTTAGTTTCAGCTCAGTGATCAGCTACCCCAGCTCGGCGGGGGAGCGGAAGGCTTGAATTATTCCGACCTGTGAGCGGGCCCCTGGCACCAAAAAAAAAAAAAAAAAAAAAAAAAAAAGGCACAAAAAAGTGGAAACTTTTTCCCTGTCCATTTCATCAAGTCCTGAATATGGATTTAGAGAAAAATTACCCTACTCCTCGGACCGGCAGGACAGGTAGGACCACCGCGTTACGGGCATCATACATGCTGGGACACAGCCTGGTGCTGGTGCCCACATAGGGCAAATCTGGAGACAAGGGGTGCACCGAATTTTCTCAGGGATTGACTGTATCTGCAGTATTTGTGTGCTTTTTCACTAGTCTGCATCTGTCCAAATGTCTTCAAGTTTGCCTGGGTTTTTGTTTGTTTCTGAATGTGTTGGTGTTGATCTGGAGGTTTGGGTCTGTGTTTTTCCATAAGGAGCTCAAAGTGGGCATGAGTGACAATGAGTTTGTTTGCCCCTGTATATGTATTTGGTTTGAGTTTGTGTGTCTGTGTGATCTTCGTGCCCTGCCTGTAGTCGTGTGTGTTTATGGGCTGGTGTTTGTATGTTCTTTTTAAGCATCCTGAATATGTGTCTGTGTGAGTGCTGTGTCTATAGTTTTGATAAGCATCTCACTCATTGTACATCGACTACTTTATTCACCTGTCATATCTCAAGTGATTTTGGAAGTAAGAAAGAAGTGGTTACTCTGACCAGTCCATATTTGGATGTCAACAGCTGTCCACTATGTACATACCAATACATACAAAAGTGCTTGTCTCTAGACACAGATGTGGCTCTAGGCCCATTAGGGATATAGTGTGTAAAACATGTGCAGCCGGGCAAAGGTCTTATTTTGTTGGGACAAGAAGTGGAGGATGTGAATTCAGAGCAATTAGACCCTCACTCTGCTCTGGATACTGCTTCATTCTTGGGCACTGTTGAGCTAGTGTGTGTGCCCAAGGGTCTCCTGTGGCAGGTACAATTCTATCAGGTGAGATCAAGCAACCCCCAGCTTGTCTTGGCTTTCATCTAGATTAGCCTCTGACATTGTGTGTGGTGTGTGTGTGTCACACTGTATGCTCAGGTTTTGTCCTGTGGGTGCCGCTCCAATGGAGGAGAGCACAAGTGGGTGGATATATGTGCCTAGTTTTAGCATTTAGCTGGGGTGACTGTATGCACACAGGCCTTCTTGGCACTGCACCCTGTGTCTCCCAGAGGCCCAGGCACTAGGTTGCAGGGTATGTTTATGTCTGGGGAGATGTGGCAGGGGCAGCAGGCCTCTGTCTGCCCTAAGGCATAAGCTGATCTGCTGACCTCTTTCATTCATTACAAGGCCCTGCGCCAGTCTACACATAAATTGTCAACTCTGGCAAGAAACCTACTTCTCCCATTCCTAGGCTATCTCTGAACCCCAAATTCTACTCCAGCTCCTGACAAAAGTCAAAGAATAGAGAGAAGTAAACTTAGACCCCAAACTCAGGACAACTTTCTGGGCATAGCTCTGGGTCAAAAAAAAAAAAAAAAAAAAAAAAAAAAAAAAAAAAAAAAAAAAAAA
>NW_008350402.1:1821515-1865975 GCF_000622305.1 Nannospalax galili
GCATCATAGATGAGAAGTGAGGGTAGGAACTGGAAGAGAATTGCTGGGATGAAAGGACAGGAGTCCCTCCTCTCCATCTGTAACTCCCAGACAACCTTCCTGTCCCCAAGCAGTAGGGTGATCAAAGGTACCAGCACCTGGGACTAAGGGTTGTTTATGTGTGGGAAATAGGTTGGATGCATATGCATGAGAGTAAAAAGAGGGTCTGTGTGACTGCCTCTCTCGACAACAGGCTGTCTACAAAGACTGTAATTCATGGCGGTCGATGGGCTCTTTGATTAGTTCAATCGCCTGAATAATCGTTCAATCAATAAAGCATTTCATTCCTCTGTGCTGTTGGACTGGGTGGGGTTTGTGTAGGGGGAAACATAGGATTGGAGCTTAAAATTCCAGGAGCCACGCCCCTTACTGATGGGTTAGGTTAAGAGCTGCCTGCTTGGGAAGGGACAGCACCTCTGGTGATAGTACTTTCCGTTAGTCTTTGAAGGTCTGGAGCCCAGGTTAAGGGAAGAGGAAGGAGGGAACTGAGAGATTGTCTAGGCTGGTACTCAAAGGTCATCTAGGTCTACTTTCTACAATGGTTTCTGCCCTCAACTTCTAGGCCTTTTGCAAACCACCAGAGTGTCCTTTCCTTGTCTCAGAATCATATACCTTTCCTCCTTCCAACCTTAGCTTCCCAATCTGCAAGGTCACTGTGGCTCTAAATCCGAGATTAAGCAAGGTCATCACACAGCAGGGAGCCATTAAGCTCTCTGGTCTCTTCTTTGTAGTATGGAAAAGGAAAAGGAGAGGAGAGGAGAGGAGAGGAGAGGAGAGGAGAGGAGAGAGAGAGAGAGAGAGAGAGAGAGAGAGAGAGAGAGAGAGCGAGCGCAGGGACTTATGGCATCATAAAACAGAAACAAGTCTGGAAGAGGACCTTTTAGCTGCTAGACCTTGCACTCCCCCTGGGAGAGGAGATAGATGACTTCTTTTACTACTATTGGGGGAGCTCTTGATTCCCTGGTCTAGGGAGAGTTGGATATACTGAACACTTTCCCACTGGGTGCTGGGAAGTCTAGAATGAGCCTAGAAGAGAACAATAATAGTGCTCCCCACACATGAAACCTCATCTCACAAAGCTTTGGGAAACATCTCAGAAGTTCTTTTCTATTCCACGCACAAGAAGCCGGGAAAGAGCTTACCAGTCTTAAGTCTTTGGGAGAGAGAGCTTGTCTTGGTGCTACTGGTCTGCAAGGGGAGGCTGATAAGGATAATAAACCACAACACAGGCAATTTTCACTCCTTGAAAATCTCAGTTAAATATTCCCCTCCTCAATGATTCCTGTAGCATACCTGGGCCAAGTATGGCCAATTCTTGATCCAGGTGCAGGAATCACGCAGGCATCTCTATGTCCCACTTTCTGTGCAATCACAGACCAGTTACTTTTCCTTTTTGCCATTTTTAAAAGTAAAGGTTAAAGAGAGCCTGTTAAGTTAGGACAGCAATGTCTGGGGCATCTCCCATCTTTCCCCAACTGAACAACCACTCTGATTCCTGTAAGTTCTTGCTTTATTGGAAGAAAGAGCAGGAAAATGGGCTGGAATTAGGCTGTAAGAGTTGATCTCAGGCCAGAACATTCTGAGGCTTTGGCTCTGCTGTGTGATTGGGGGGGGGGGGTTGGGGAGCCTGGGAAGAGGAAGCTGGGAGGAGGGTGTGAGTCCTGTCAAGTCAAGTGAGATCTCTGATTGCAGACAGAGGTGGATGTTCTGTTTCCAAATGTACTCTGGCTTCTCAAACATTATTCCCCAAATGGGCTTTTTTTTCCATGGCAAAACTTCCCAGAGCAAGTCTATTTTACATAAGTTGAATTCCCTCAGTGGTTTTGTTTCTTGGGTCTCTGCTTTGTAGATCTCTCTCTGAGGTCTACAGAGGTAGGACTGAGACACTGAAGCCCAGTTCTGCCAGGGATTAGCCACCTAACATCTCTGAGCCACTCGTTGGCTGCCTATAAGGCTGATGTAGGTGGCAATATCAGAGTTATTCACTTCTTTTGGCACTGCAAGTTCTCAAAAATCAGCTGCTCCAGGGGTAGCAAGCACACCCCACTCACAAGGAAATTTCCTCTGCCCTGTGGACCATTAGGTGCAGGAGGGGGCTGCTTTTAATGTACTGGCTTGGCTGACTCTGTGGGATCCACACAGTAGAACATGTCCAAAGCTGAGTGTCTGCTGTATGAAAGGGGGATCTGAGCTCTGCCTGTTGGAATGATGTCTGTGGTTTCACCCCACCCTTAAAGTGCCCCTAGGAATTCTGCCCAAGTGGCACAGGACAATTGGCTCCTGCAGATATTTCCCAGCGGAGTTCTTTAATTTGACATTATCTCCCCTTCCAGCCTACAGCCTTTCTTCTATCCCAGGTTTTCTAGAGTGTGACCTTGGCAAGTTGCATCTTGCCTCCCATTCTCTGGGTCCACATCTGGAAAATGGAGAAAACAGAACCCCAAAACCTTTTTACTTCTAAGATTCTAGATCTGTGTTTGTAAGCCTGAGCTCAAGGGTCAGGTGGCTGTTTCTCCCCACACTCTTGGCCTCACTAGTGGGAATTCAGAGTCACAAGTCTGGCCTGGAAATCTGCATTCTAGTGATATTTGCTCCACTGGGAATAAAGCTTGTGGAACCCTATTCCATCCAATCCTTCTCCTGTTGTGACAACCCTGCCCTAAGGAAGGGGTGGGTATGGGGCCAAAGATCTGAACTGGCAGAAGTTCCAGACAATGGAGAGAGAACACTACCACCCCACCCCCTTGTACACTGCATCCTTCTGGGCCCCCAGAGGCTGGCCTTGGCCGTTTTCCTGCAGCTGTGCCCTGGTGGGGGTGGGGACTGTGTAAGCCCAGGGAAACTTGCCTACTTGTCAGGGGCAGCTGGGTCTGAGACAACCATAGAGGATGGAACCAAGGCCTGACCCAGTATAGAGATTTAAAAGTGGAGCAAGGAGAGAAGGATGGAAAAGAAGGGAAAATGTATGCAGAGAATAAATGGAGAAAACAACCTGCGGGTCCTCCCCAGACCAGTCTGGGCCCTGTCCTTCCTAGAGCCTGGAGCAGACACCCCAGATTCCCTGTTTTGGTGGGCTTATGTTTAATATTAGAAGATCATGGCTTATGGATCAGGAGGGGTGAATGTTTGACCTACACCCACAGCTACTGGGGAAGGGGGTGCTCAGCATCTGTGCTGTGCAGAGTCCTAGCGGACTGTGGGGCTCACAGAACTACAGCAGCCCACAAGGAGACACTTCATTTTTTAAGGTTCAACTGCTTTGTTTGTGGTCCCAGGGCCTTACACTCCTGAGAAACTGAGACTTGATCTGGTTAAAGTTCTCTTCTGGGCCAAGAGAATTCTGCTGGAAGTTAATCTATTTTATTCCCAAAGCTACAGGAACTCTGGAGAGAGAAAGCCAGGAAACAGCAGCATTTGAAGTGTTCTTGGTGCCACACTACCAGACTCTTGTAAGATAAGAGCAAACGCCCAGGGTCGGCTTCAGGTGCTCTCGGATGCCAGGTGGCCTCATTCTGTTTTCAAGGAGGCAATGTGTCAAATGCGGAAATGCTCCTGTGGACAGCGTTGAGGTGTGTGTATCACCAGGGCGAAAGGCATCTGCCAGCTCCTACTTCTGAGACTGGAGAGAGGACCGAGCGCTCTGTGCCTCAGACACCTCGGTCCAAGCCTCAGGTCCGGCTTCTTCTTCCACCTCCTGAGCATTTCTGCTAACCTTAAAGTAGTATTTTCCCAGCTCTCCCTTTGGTTACTGCAGAACTGGGACTTCTATGGGTAGGAAAAGGAGAGAGGAGTGCTCAGAGGAGGCGGCTGTTGCTTAGTAGGTGCTTGATAAAACTAGGAAACGTTTCCGTTGGAAACAGCCTGCATCAAAACTTCGTAACTAAACTCTGCCCATTTCACAGATGGGCATAGTGAGGTCAGAACTGACAGGTACAGGCACACAGATTCATCACCTAGGTTGAAAACGGGCTCTACTGCGCTGCACATCTTCCTCCAACATCTGTGGGCATTTTTACTTTTTTTCCTCCAGGGGACTACTTCCCCCATCCTCACCCTCTTCCCCGTCTCGGTTGCCCTCAGTCTTTGAGCATCCCCGAATCCCAACCGCGGGCAGGAAGGTCAGCCCTGTGGGACCAGCAGCCGGACTCTCCAGACACCGCGTAGCCCCCGTCTCTCTCCCCCTTTGCGGTTAGCAATCCACTAGGCCTTGGCCCCACGCGTTTGTCAATGAACGTGGCGCCGCCGCCTGGGCCCCGCCCCCCATTCTCTCCCATTGCCCAGGTATCCGCTAATCAGGCGGAGCCCGAGGGCTGCTTAGCCAATAGAACAGTATTTCGGGCCGGGGCCCGATGCCCCCGTTCTGATTGGCTTGATGAGGCGTGATTGGCAGGTGAGCTCCCGCCCCGCCCCCGCCCGGAGGGAGGCTGAGCCCCGGGCGGCGCTGTCCACACGCAGCGGGTCCTGAAAGCGGCTCCGGGGTGGCGCGGTGGCGCACTGTGCGCGCGAAGCAGGCGGAGGGCTGGCGCCGGCGGCGGCGGCGGGCGCGCGGGCACCGAAGCCGGCAGGGGCTTCATCCCAGCACCGCCCGTCCCGGCGGCCTGGGCAGCAGGGCCCCTAGCCCTCTCCTCGATCCCTCGCTCCACGCCCGGGGCGGGCGCGGCGGCTGTCCCGGAAGAGGCGCTGGAGGACTGTCCACCCAGACCCCCGGGAGCGCAGCAGGGCTGGAAGAGTTGGTAGGCGTGCGGCGCGCCGCGGGGAGCGAAAGGGCCGGCCGCCGTTGTTCCCACTCCGGGTGCCAGCGATGGGGGAGCAGCGGGGCCCGCGGGAACTTTGAAGGCGGCGGGTCCTGGGTTCGAGGGCGGCAGCTCCGGAGCTCTCCGGATTCTCAGCCTCAGCAGCAGCCTCGAAGCACCTTGCAACCGGCCGCGGCCCCTGTGCCGCGGGAGAGGAAGTTCTCTGCAACTTCGTCGCAGACGTCGGAGAGCCAGTTGGAGAGAGGTGGAGGGGCAGGGCTGAGCCCCAGAGACTCAGAGAAGCGGAGCGAGGGAGGATCTGGCGGAGACCGCGGGTTCGAGGGCTGACCCTAGAGGCGGCGAGGCCGCGGAACCAGCCTGGCAGCCCGCCGGCCTCGCTGCTCCGGGAGTGAGACTCGGGGCCGAGTGCTCCCGCGGCCTCCTCCAGGCTGTTCCTCCCGAGGCCGGGGGCTCCCAGTCGTCCCGCGGGTGGGCCCCTGCGCTATGTCCTCGAAGCCGTGGGCGCCTTGGCCGCAGCTTCTCCGGGGTGGCCAGGGAGCTGCCGCTTGAGCCCGCCGGGGAGCAGAGCCAGCCGGAGTTGGGCGCCGGCTTCAAGACCCACTGCGCTCAGCGCAGTTTCCCGCCTCTGCGCTCAGTTCTCCGCGGTCGTGTGCAGAGCGGCTCTGAGAGGGACCTCAAGGCTCCAGCAGCGTTTTCTGAGCCCAGCCCACACAGTGCCCGGCCTGGTGGCGCGAGTCCCTAGCCGCCCTGGGCAGCCCTTTGGCGCCGGGAGGCGGCGGCGTGGGCCGGCCTGCAGTCTGGAGCGCCCCGATGGAAATACACTGTAAGCACGACCCGTTTGCATCCATGCATAGTAAGTAGGCGGCGAGCTCGTTTCTCTCTCTCTCCGGCCGGCCGGGATGGGGTGGGGGTGCCGGATTGCGGGGCAGGTACTAAGTCTGGGAAGACTCTGGCCCTCTGTAGCTGCCTAGACAACTTTGCGAAGTGCAAGGCTCGCAGGCTGCAGATGCTGAACACCCGGGCCGCGGCACCTGGTCGGTGAATCCCGCCTCCAGCAACGAGATAGAGTAAATGTAGGCAGCTAGCTGCAGGCTTTCCCGGGCTCCAGCAGCGGAGTCACACATCTTTGGCTCCGACTCATTAGAAGGCTTGGGACCGGGCCAGCTGGAGGCCAGGAAGTTTTAGTAAAGGTCACTGAGAGTGTCAGCGCCTCATACTCCAACTCTGATGGCGCCTTTTCCAGCCACCCGACTGATGGAGACTGGCGCTCAGAGGGAAAGTGGGACCCTGATCCGTTCCTGTATGTGTGAAGAAAGAGGTTGGGAGCCAAGAGAGGACACCAGGTCCAGGGTTCTAAAGGCATCCTGGGTCGAGGAGAGGGAATTTGAAAAATCAACGAAGTCCTAGTCTCTGAGCTTCCCTTCAGTTTAGGAGTCGGTCAGTACACACAGAGACCCTTAAAGACCCCATTAGGTCCTTCTCTGTAGGACGCCTGCCTTGTGATGGCTTTGAGAAAGAAAAAGAAAGGAAGGAAGGAAGAAAGAAAGGAAGGAAGGAAGGAAAGAAAGAAAGAAAAAGCTAATTAGTCACATGCAGTCTCCCCTGCTTTCTAATAGCCAGTGCTGTGTAGGAGACCCCCCCCCAGGGTCATTTGCAGCACCAGCAAGGCCCTAGCTTAGCCTGACCGCTGGGCTCCTTCTAGTTCACCCATTAACGAGCGCTCTTCTCACGGTGAGTTAACGCTGGATTAGATTCGGAGATTTCAAGGAAATTCCAAGTGGAACGAATCGCGTTCCCCTTCTGTTGGCTGTAGAGCCGGCCAGAGGAAGGCGACAGGCGTTGGCAGCCTGCGCTTGGGTGCCCAGCTCGGGTCTCTGCGGTCTGTAGACTAGGGAGTTATTCCGTGGCTAGGAAGGAGCCCACTTCAAGCTAGGTTCACCTCAGCCAGCCAGGATCCAGCTTCTCTAGCTGTGGGTCCCCTATTTAACAAAGGCAGCAGAGACCCGGCTGGAGAGAAGGCGAGCTTGGGGCAAGAATGTTCTTGTCTTCCATGGAGGGCCGAGTGGCCTGGCAGCTGGGGAAAGCTTGTCTAGGCAGCCGAAGCCGGCTGCAGGCGGGTCAGCTTCTCTTTGTGTCAATATCCGAGGCGGAGGTAATCCTCCCAAGCAGTGGCGAGATTCGCGCCGAGAGCCGCTTGCTCTTGTCCCAGTACGAACGATTCCTCCCCATTTGAGGGCTAGGTTCAAGCGGTTTCCAGTCCAACGGGACCCCAGCGTCTTCAGCAGCCTTTCCAGCAGACTTGAGTCTGGCTCTGCCCTTAAAGAGTGAGCCTGAAAACAAATGAGTTAGGGGCAATACTCTGAGAGGTGGGCAAGCTCTCAGCTCAGCCGAGAAGCAACTGGGGGACAAGATGGGGAGGGCTCGCCCCTGTGCTTCTCTCATTACTGGTGGAAATCCACAGGCCCACATTGTCTCTTTCTGCCCAGAGCTCTGTAGCTCAGAGGTCATGCCCAAGCCCTTGGGGAGATAGCATCAGACTTGGTGGTCTTTTGGCTGTGCCTGTCTGGAGAAGGCAGCTCCAGATGCAGGGTAGCCAACTGTTTAATGTCTATCCCTTCCTACCCCGGCCTTCAATCTGCCCCCTCCTCCCATTCTCAACCCACTGGCAGCACAGTGGGGGCTGGGCCCCAGTCAGCCTAGCTTCCAGAGCTGGTGCTTGGCTTCTTTGGAAGAACCTTCAGTTTTTGTGCCCAAAGTTGTTTGCTTGCACAATATAGTCTGACTCTGGCTCCTAAATTGCTGGTGATGGGAGTTGGGGAGCAAATAGATCCCAAAATGTGACTGGTGTATTAGGGGCCCATTTTTTCATCTTTATTCCTAGTCACTTTTCTCTTGTTATACCTTTCCTTCCCCATCTTCCACCACCAATTCTGGGCAGGACAGCTTCTGTAGGGAGGAACAGGCGTGGCTAGAAAGTCAGCTTCTGAGTTAAGAGGTACCCTATACCCTACTCCAGGCCCATCATGCACATTGGCACAATGACCCTCCTCTAGATGGTTCCTTCCCCCAAGCATCTTTACCAATTAGTTATCAAGTACATTTCTAACCAGTGCCACACTTGAGTATCACCCAAACCTTCAGTTACTCCATTTTACAGAAGATGATACTAAGCTTAGGGAGACAAAAGAACTAACAAAAGTCATCTGTGGCTGGTTCTTTAGTTTCTTGATTGAAGCATAAACATTAGACTTTGGAGGATTCATGGAAGGAGAGAGGCTGAGATTCAAGAGAGAGCACAGTGGACTGTTTGAGTGTATACACATATGTAAGGCTCTCACTCTGTGTAGTCCAACCATTTCTGTATTCATGGTCTGACTGTTAAGTGTGGCAGCACCTGGCTATCCACCAGAGACTCTCTGCTGAGTCCCGGGCTCTTATTTGCATGTCTGTGTTCCCCTTCCTTCCTCTACTCTGATGCATTTAGGAGGAATTTCAATGATCCAGGGGTCTTCTAGCTCAAACTTCAGCTGAGTCAGTAGAGACCTTCCCCCTAATAACTTGTGGCCAGCCATGGTGCTTGAAGTGTGGGCAGTGCCCCTTGTGGGCAACATGTCCCTATCAGGGGCTAGGAGCATCAGAAGAAGCTAGCTTCTTCCAGGCCATAGCCATAAATATCCTAGGGGCTCCCATAACTCTTCTTCTGTCCTCCTCCAATTCCTGCTTTGCTCTGTGGAGACTGGCCTGTATTTCACTTGTATCTCTGTGTCTGTTTCCTAGTTTTTGCCTGACTTGTTTGCATCTGTCTCTGCGTCAGTCTCTGTAAATTCTACTCCCCCTAGGAAGTTTAGCTGAGTTTAGATTTTAGCCCAGGGTCCTCCTGGCAGATGAGCCCTCACCTGGTTGGAGTCCACAGCAGAAGTAGAGGCTAGGACTTGAGTCTCTAAGGATATTCAAGGAGCGGCTTGAGGGGGTTGGAGGAGGAAACAAAAGATCCGCATCCACAGAAACCCTCTGTCTTCTAGATGCCCCTTCTATTTTGGTTTGGTTTGTTTTCTCCAGTCTTCCTTCCTTCCTTCCTTCCTTCCTTCCTTCCTTCCTTCCTTCCTTCCTTCCTTCCTTCCTTTCTTCCTTCCTTTTTTTCCTGTTCTCATCTGACTGCCTAAGCCTCCACTACTTGTCCAGCCTTCCCTTCCTTGCTGTCTGCCTCTTTCAGCCTCCACTATCTGCACCCTTTGCACATACCTGTCTTTTCTCTGTCCTACCCACATACTCTCTCAGACTTTGTGCTTCCCTTTTCTCCAATTAGAGATTAGTGGCTTTCCTCAGTTCCCAGTTCTAAAGAGCTCTGTTCAGTAGAATTGAGTCTGAGGCAAAAGAACCAAGAGGATTTTGGGGCCTGTCTAGGAAGTTAAGAGCGTTAAGAGTCTCCTAGGCCATGTGTCAGCTGTGGACATGTGCCTCAGACTTTGCAAATGTATTAGTAGCTTAGCCCTGTGGTCAGGTAGTTTGGGAGCTCTGCTGTGATTTAGAGACCCTTGGTATTATTTTCTGTGATATAAAATAAGCCTCTAAAGTCATAAATACCCTACAGGACTGCTCTTGACACTGGAGTTCTCTGAAGGTTACCACTGTGTTTGGGCAGGAATTCTCAATTGCCAGGGGTACAGCAATTGCAGATGGGTCGCAATGTCTGGACCCCTAGATCATATCAAAAATGTGCTGGGTATTTTAGCTTCCTTTTCCTGCCCTTTGTCTTCCCAAATGAGCTCATGCCAATTTTGAACTTACTTTCTTTTTCTTAAATCCAGCCTGTTCTAGAAAGATCTAGTTAACCCTTTTTTATTAGATGCTTCCAGGCCCAGAACAAAGCTGTCTTTCTGGTTTTAGGTAAGCTACATAATTATTTTCCTGGCTATAAAATCCTGTTCGGGACACTTTTCCTTTTTTTTTTTTTTTTTTAATTTTTGCCATTTGGCCAAGCCTGGCCTCAAGTATTCAATTCTTTTGCCTCAGCTTCCTGAGTGCCGGGACTACAGGTATATGCTGTCATGCTTGGCAGTGGGACCCTTTTTGTTCTCATATATTTAAACTTTCAATAATCAAAATAGACTAAAACACATTTTGAAAATCAGAGAAAAAGTCAGCATAGATTGAAATCAAGTAATGTAGTTATCTAAAAAAATTGTATTTTTTTCTTTGGCATAAGCTCGAGCTTCGAGAATTTGGGAGAATTTGAGAAATATTCATGGGAAACGTCAATTAATTGCTTGGGCAGTTTTAAGGCTACAGGCTATGTTATGGGTGTTTTATCCCTCAATTTCAGATGCTTATAGGCCTGGGTCATAGTTAAGTCCCTGACTGGGATGAGGTTGGGGAGACTGAGATGTGGTGGCTATTTTCTGTTTTAGAGTTGGAGTATGGATATGTGTGTGACCTTGGAGGTGTTTTGTCTTCCTTTCTGGAGTCCAGTCTGTCCTAAGGAAGGAGCTTTCCCCTTCCTTGGCCTCTGAACTGCCAGCAGCATCAGTAGTACATGTTTGGACTTGGCTTTTGGCTCCAGTCCTTAGCGATGTCAGTTAGTGGCTGATTAACAGCTACAAGGTCAATGATGTTGCTACATTGGCTCACTCTGTGTTTACTGGTTTGGCTCTTCAATTTACTCCAGTCCTTGTTTCCTTCCAGATGGACCTCGATGTAGGAAAAGGGAGCATAGAATGGAAGAGGGATGTTCCCTGACTCTTTTTCCTTAAAATATACCCTAAAGCCCTCATAAAATCTTTCTTATTTCTTCCTAGCTAACTTAAAGTTGCTTGTCAATTTCAAAACATGCCAAAAATTCCAGGGGCATGCCTTTCTAACAAATCCTGATTCAGTGAAGTGTGCTATGTTCAGAAGGCCCTGCAACCCATTTCTTTTGTGTGCTCTGAGAAGATGCAGTGCTCAAGTCTAGCCTCACCTTTCTAAAGGAAGAGTTAAATTTTTTTTAAAAAAATTGAGACAGTGTTTAGGTTTTGTCTCAGTGATCTGAAAATGCAGGTCATTAAAAAAAGAGTCTTTGGTTCTTGGATTAGATGGCTGATTGAAAAACATTTTCTTCTTTGAGATGTAGGTGTTAGAACAGTCTTTCACTTTTAAATACTTTTTACTTTTTGAGACAGGATCTCACTATATAGTTCCAGTTGGCTTGAAACTCCTTGTGGACTGGATCTCACTATGATCTGCCTGCCTCTGCCTCCCGAGCGCTGGAATTAAAGGCGTGCACTAGCAAGCCCTGCTAAAGATAATTTTCAAAGAAGAAGAGTGCCACCGTTTTTTGTTTTTTTGTTTTTTTTTTTTCCTTTTTAAATTTGATTATTTTAGGACATAATTTTCTCCCTGGGATCTTCCTTATATTCAGCATTGCATAGTAAAGTTGCGCTCCTTTAGTATAGATTTCATTTACACATTCCCTTGTTGAAAAAAAAAGAAAGAAAAAGAAAAAAAGAAAGAAAGAAAATGAAGAGGAAAATGCTAAATGCTAGTAACTAAAAGAAATAGTGTAGGGACCTTTGCTGTCAGTGGCTCAACTGACTGGCTGAAGATAGAGAGAAGCTAAGATTGATGTTAAAACACAATCTAGGGGCCTTGTGTCATCTGTATGAATGGACTCCAGGTGCAAGATAGCCAGCCTGCTGGCCATTTGTGATCAGTGGGGCTCTGGGTGCTTTCAGGGGCCTTCTGCTATGTAATTGGTTCTAACTACCCTTCCCTTTGCCTTTTGTTTCTGATCTATTCCAGGACATGGAGGAGTGAATCAGCTTGGGGGGGTTTTTGTGAATGGACGACCACTCCCGGATGTAGTCCGCCAAAGGATAGTGGAACTTGCTCATCAAGGTGTCAGGCCCTGCGACATCTCCAGGCAGCTTCGGGTCAGCCATGGTTGTGTCAGCAAAATTCTTGGCAGGTAAAAGCAGGAGCTCCAGGCTTCCCTCAATGTTTAAAATGAAGACCTAAAAGATGGCCCTGGCCTGCAGCTGTTGAATATGCCACTACTAAATTGACACTATGACAGTATTTTGCTCCATACACATACCACTTTAGAGTTTGCAAAGCCTTTTGAGACCATCTAATTCAAAGTAGCTGTGGGAAACCCCTGTTTCAAGTGACATGTGGAATAGGATGACTTTGTCAGGAGGGACAATGTGTTTCCCCAAAGTCTGGTGAATTATTCTAAAGAACCCAACAGTGAGAGGTTCTTGGGAATTTCCCCTGAACCTCTTGGGTGAGCTAGAGGCCAAGGTCACAGCTGGGTGGAAAATCCATAGGTTATAATATCATATAACCAGAGTTGAATTTCTTTTTCTCTTGGCAAAGGGCTGTATACATGCTAAGCATTTGCTCTATCACAAGCTACGCCCCCAGTCCTCACTGTTTCCTTTTTAATATTTTCAAAGAGCACATTGTACATTTAAAAGTCAGCCATTATTTTCAGTTGGATCAACTTCATTATGTTAGCTGCAGTATTTTCCTTCTGCGTGCTTTGTTTCTTTTGTAGTGACAGGCATCCTAAGTGTATATTAGATTAGAAGGAGGAAAACAAAACAGAAACAAACACTAACTCTCAAATCTGACATTTGAAAGTTGCCACTTGACCCAGCAATTTGCTGCAAGCAAAATACTAACAATGGCAATTCTCCCAGAGGGCCGAGTAGCCCTTTAGTGCCCGCCAGCCTCAGCATGATCCAGCCAAGTAGGTTTTAAGATGAGGAAACAAACCTGCCAAGGTGAAGTGAGTGGCCCAAGAATGTCAGGCCATTCACTGCTTGGGTTGGGATGAACCCTAAATGGCTCTTGGACCACCAGTGTTCCCTTAAAACCCCAAACACAGTAGTAGTGGTGGTGTTTTTTGGTTTTGATTTTATTTTTGTTTTTGTTTTTCTCCTGAGAATATGGTGTTGTTCTAGGTCTGCCCTGGTAGACAGGAATATTCTCAAGTTTAGCTGTTCCGTGATTTCTCACTAGTTCCCTTCCTGAGGTAAAAAAACAAATAAACAAACAACCCCCCCAAACCAAAGCCCATCTTTGTCATGTAACTTGCATTATGGATTAACAACAGGTGCCTGAATAAATGAATTATTTTAAAGAATTTTCAAGTATTTTGGGGCCTTTCTTGGTGACATCATGACTTTCTGCTTGTTCTTTTCCTTCTATCTGCTGGAATTTAAGGATTCTCATAGATAAAGGGAGCAATAGTGTTGAATAACTTTGTAAAGCGTCTTGCCTAAGGAAGGGTCTTCCCCAAAGGAAGAGGTTTTGGGACCAAGAATCTGATAGTTCTTTTAGGACCATTGATCCCTGTGTCTATCCTTCACCTTCTTGCCCAGCATGAGTCACCCCAGCAGTGGAGGCAGAGGACTCCACTCCTGCTTAACAGTCAACAAATGAGTCCCAGCCAGAGTTCAGGAAGGACCACAGGAAATCAGCCTGGTGTTCTTGTAAGATGGTGGTTTAGGGAGAAAGATGAGAGTGAGCCTAGCAGAAGAAAGTAGCAGGTAAAGAGCAGAGAAAAGGACAAAACAAAGGGAAAAGAGAATGCTTTTTGAAAGAGAGAATAGAAAGAGGTAGAAAAATGAAGGAGAGAGAGAGAGAGAGAGCGAGGTAAGTGTCTTAGAGGATGCCAACGTCAGACTTGCAGAGCTGAATGGATCTCCGCTATCTTCTTGCAATGCTTCTTTGTACTGAGGGCGATGGGGAGAGGAGGCCCTTCCTTTGTTTTTGCTGAGACATCTTTGCTGAGCCGACATTTTGCTTGCTGTTTGCAAATTTCAAGATGCCTAAAGCCTTCTCACAGGAGGCATCCAAATGACTGGTCCTCATGTTCTTGTGTCCAGGAGCCCTCTGCATCTCCTATGAAGACCGAGGGGGACAGAGATCCTTCTAAGCCTGCCAGCAGCCTCCCATGGGTCAGAATAGATTTGTCACTGGGTAGAGTGGCACTCGGAAGTTAGGCGCCGCTCCGGTGCCTGGCCGTTTAAGTTGTCAACAATAAATTGGAATTTCATAGCTCATTATTTTCATAACTAAGAACCACAGTGGACAAAATGTCACTCTAATTAGAACTGCCTTTTAAGAAACAAGTTCAGCCCTAAAACAGTATGACTGGGAATTTCTCAACTGGGGATGTTCGTTCCACAGATTTTTTTTTTTTCTCTAAAGAATTTGATGGATACTCACAGGGTAAGTTTATAGAGTGCTTGGTGTGTGTGTATGTGGCTGTGGTTTTCAAAGGCTGTGGAACAAGGCAGGCAAAGTCCCTGGAGGCAGGCAGGGATCCCCATCCCCTCAGAAAGGTGGGTGGTCTGCCAGGAGCATGGACATCCAGTCTGGAGCTCAAGGCCAGAGGGGCTGGACAGGCACAGCTCAGCAGCATGTGAGGTCAAGTTAGATCACCCAGAGCGAGGTTGTTGTCACCTCTCACTGGGAGCCCCAGGTCATTTGGAATCGGGTGGCATGTTACACAGTAAAAGATAAAACAGTGGGGTTTAATCCCTAACCCATGTACTCTATTTTATGCAAATGTTCTTTATTTTATTTTAGTTAAGTTTTTTTTTTTTTTTAATCATCCTACATTTCTGTTGTTACAACAACCCTGCAAGCAAAGCAGGGCAAATACATTCCCCTATTATAGAAACTGAAGCCTAGGGAGGCTGAGTGAGTTGGCTAAGATCACACAATCGGTTAGTGTCTGAGCCACTGACAGGCACCGCACCTCTTGACTCCCAACCTAACACTCTTTGCGCAGAAGGGTACTGTGCTGGTGGCTGCCGCTCATCTTTTGTCTGTAAGCCAAAGGGCTGCACGGCTGTTTTGCTGAGATGAAAGGATGGTTATTAAGTCTGAATCCTCACTTGACACAGTCGCGAGTTGGGGTTTCGGGAGTGTCCGTGTTGCCTTCTAAGTGCCTGGCCCACGTGTCAGTCAAATGGAAGACAGAGGCCTCTCGTGTCAAGACTGCAGACACCTACGGTTGGCCCTACTCAAGTGGGTGGATAGGGAGCCTTATGCTGCCACACACTAGCCATGTGAACTGGGGACTTTATTCTGCTGCCCTGTGATTTTCTGTGTGGTGATTGTAGTTTCATTTGACTGATATAATTTGAAAACACAGGACTGTCTGTCACTTCTATCTTGAGACCATCCCTACCCTAACAGGTACTCTTGGCTATTGGTTCAGAGCATGAATGAAGGATGCTTGAGAAAATGCCTGGCAAACAGTAAAGCTCTCTGCAGTTGTAAGAATGACACTACCAATACTTAAAATTCTGTAATCAAAATAGAAGTTTGTTGTAGTAGGGAAGAGCACTGAATTCAGAGTCTAGTTTGAAAGCCTTATCACCTTTATTGTCAGGAGTTGGATGAGTTCTTCAGTCTTCTGATACATTGATTTTCCCTTCTATAAAATCCTGCTGGCCTCAAAAGATGGGCGAGGAGCTATGTAATTTAAAGAAGAGCCTGCAGAGCTTAGAGTGTTGTGCCTAAATATGAGTTGTTACATTGTAGTGAAAATTGACTCTTGAGAAGTTGACAGGACTCCTGGATCTTCAGGAGTTTCTGTGCTAGATTTTCTAGCTTTCTAGCAAAAAAATATTTTCATGGATATTAAAAAACCTGTTTCATATTTTCTTTTAGAAAAGTGCTTTCAACACTTTGCTTTTGTTTTTATTTTGTTTTGCTTCGTTTTTGGAGACAAGATTTCCCTGTAGCCCCAGCTGGCCTTGATCTCACTATGTATACCAGGCTGGCTTGGATCTCACAGAGATCCACCTGCTTCAGCCTCCTGGGTACTGAGATTAAAGGCATGCAACATCATGCCCGGCTACTTCCAACAATTTTTATAAAGAGGGAAGACAGGTTTAGTTTTGTTTTGTGGTCAGAATTTGTAAATGTCTGACCCTTCTCAATGAAAAATAGAATCCTTTCTTCTCTTCTTATAATATTCCCTTGCTTGGCCCTAACCAAACTACCCAAGCTGAGAATTTTAACATCCCTGTAAATGTTCTGACATTGCTTTCGGATCGTATTTCCATTCTTCCATCAGAATCATTTCCTTCCTTCTTCCCTCCCTTCCTTCCTTCCTTCCTTCCTTCCTTCCTTCCTTCCTTCCTTCCTTCCTTCCTTCCTTCCTTCCTCCCTCCTTCCCTCCCTCCCCTCCTCCTTCAATTTCTTTTTAGACAGGCTCTCATGTATCTCAGGCTGAGCTTGAACTCAATATGTAACCAAAGCTGGCCTTGAACTCTTGATCCTCCTGTCTCCACCTCCTAAATACTGGGATTACAGATGAGTGCCACTACTCCCAGCCTCATTCCGTGACTTCTATAAATATATGTTAGGTTTAAAAATTATGGGTAATTCCTAAAATGTCTTTTGTCTAAAAAATTTTGAACAGCATGATAATCTCCTTTGGAAGAGGAAATCGAGAATTCCTCTGTAAATACCAAGAGAAACACCTAGTGACGGCTCAGATTCAGAAAAGGAACCAAGTCATTTTTTGTTCTCCCCTGAAATGATCTTTCATGCCACTCTTCTCCCTGGTCTCGGTTTTGCTGTAAAACCCTGACATCCTATTTGCGTTAACGAGGAAAAGCTGATAGCATGGAAATGTCCTTAGAAACAGCCATTTACCTCAGGGGAGGTCTGTATACGAGCTGCCGGGACTTGTGCTTGGTTTTTCTGATTGCTTGGGGTTTTGACTTCTAATACATGTTTCCCATTAATTCTGGAACCCAATACTCCTTCTAATTTTACACCAGGGCTACTGTTTTTCTCTTCTGGAAAAACAAGCTGTATTAAAGGGAATGCTGTAGATTCTGCTAGTGGTGGGAAAGTCAGCAAATTGACGGTCTATGCCACTTTTCAAGGAAAATTTAGAGTCCTGACACCTTAATCCTGTGCAACCCCAAGGATGACATTTAACCTCTATAAATCTCTATTTTATATCCCAGAGGGGTGACTATTCATTTAATTATTCATTCGCTTATTTATTCATCTAAAACAATTTATGTACTTCAGACCTGTTGAGGATCAAATGGAAAAACTAATAAAAGCTTTCTGTGATCTGTGAAATGATGGATGAATGTGAAGGAATTTTGCTGCTGGCTTTGTCCAATAAAATATAATATGAGCCATGAATACAATTTGAAATTTTCTAGTAGCACATTAAGAAAAGTGAAAAGAAACTGCTAGGATTAATTTCAGTTGTGTATTTTGTATAACTCAATACATATAAATTATCATTTCAAATTATTAGTGGGCTGGTCAGATGGCTCAACAGGTAAAGGTGCCTGCTGTCAAGATTAAGGGCCTGAGTTCAATCCTTGTAACCCACATGGTGGAAGGAGATAACTGACTCTTGCAAGTTGTCCTCTGACACTTGTATATGCACACGAGTACACACATGCACACACATGCCCACAAAACAAAAAATTTAAGGTAATACAAAAAATTTAAAAACCAAAAAATTATTAGCAAGATATTTTACAGGTTTTTTGGGTACTGAGTTTAGAAATCTGATTTATAGTTTACAGTTAAGCACCTCTTGTTTCAGGCTAATTCAGTTTCAAATATTCATCCATGTTGCTGCCGCCTGTAGCTAACTAAACTCCTTTCTTCTTGGGTCCCTAGGTATTATGAGACAGGAAGCATCAAGCCAGGGGTGATTGGAGGATCCAAACCAAAGGTTGCAACGCCCAAAGTGGTGGAAAAAATTGCTGAGTATAAACGCCAAAATCCTACCATGTTTGCCTGGGAGATCAGGGATCGACTGCTAGCAGAGAGAGTGTGTGACAATGACACTGTGCCCAGCGTCAGCTCCATCAACAGGTGAGGGGCTGGTGCTCGTTGGGATGGGGGAGTTAGCTGGGGTTGATGTACTAAAGATTCTGTGTATGCCATCCCTGAAGATCTGGTTCCTCTCCTTTCACCCAGGCTTCTTGGGGATTAGTGAACAAGGGGGTTTGCTAATTGGGCCCACTGGATCTCTTACTTTTTTCCTCTCTAAAGGGGTCAGTAGTCCACAGCCCAAAGAGAGGAGACCATGCCAATACCCCGACAATTTGAGAATTTTCGAGCCTGGAGTGACTCCCATCACCCTGCTTACCATCTATTTTTGTGGAGTACTTTGCATAAACTGTCATGGTTATGCCTTCGCAAATATCCCCATCCCTGCCAGGGGCTCAAGGTCCAAGTGCTAAGCCATGTAGAGGTTTGAACTCAGCCTCCCGTTTGGGTTTGGGCAGAGATTGAACCTGTGAGGGTGGGGAAAATCCCCATTTGAACGAGGAGGTAAAGATTTTTTTCCACTTCTGCCATCATCTCATCTCAAAGTGGAATCTCAGCAGATCTTTTTTTTTTTTGAGAGCTCAGGGACTTGATGATTCTGATGTGGGTCTTCCGTCTCCAAAGATGAAGTCCTTATACTCCCTCAAATCTTACACACAGAAAGAGAAAACCAGACATAATATAGTGTCAGGCATAAGAGCTTTCTGGGAGCTACAATGGTGACCTCCCCCTTCTCCTCTTTAGGTTGATCCAAGGAATATTGAATGATACTGTCAGAACTTTAAAATAAATTTCTGGCAGGGGATAAGTATGGTAGCACACATCTGTAATCCCAGTACTCTGGAGGCTGGGAGAGGAGAGATTTTGAGCCTGAGATGTTGACTCAAACACAAAACAATAGTAATAGTAATAAATAAAATTAAAGAAAATTTTCTTTTTTAAATGAGACAGGGGCTGGGGATGTAGCTCAGTTAGTAGAGTGCTTGCATAGCATCCATGAAGCCTTGGGTTATATCCCTAGTACTATACTACATAATGATCCTGATGTGGGGTCCTGTAATCCCAGCACTTGAGAGGTGGAGGCAGGGAGAGCTTGAGTTCAAAGCCTAAGTACATGAGATCCTGCCTCAAAAATTGAAATAAACAAACAAACCGACGGTCAGGAATGAAGTCCTGAGGAGATGAATATAAATGGTTGTTCTCTGAACTCCACAAAGGAAAAATAAGCCAGAAGACTAAAACTAGGAATTGAGCTGTCCCTATTTCTCCAAAGTCATACCCTTCTGTGGCCAGTGCTGAGCCTGTCTGGCATAGAGACCTCTTCATTCTTGCAAGAAAGAGAGCATCAGACTGGAATGTCTCTGTGGTTCCCTATGGTCTTCATGATAGTGCCTTGGCTGGACTCAGTGTTCCGAGTCACTGTGCGACGAATGTGTTGACCTTTCTAGTCTTGCTGATTCATAAATCCTTGGCCCATTTTGTTTCTCTTGCAAACCCTTACTGAGACCCTGACATCTTGCAGCGTGCAGAAGACAAGGCTGAGGGGAATCAGGTGCAAGCTTTTCAGCCCTGTCCTAGAGGACAGCTGCTGAGGGGGGCGGGCAATGATGGCAGTGGGCTTAGGGGTGAGGGAAGTAGTGCCTCTTCTGTTTCTGGATTATGAAGGCTCCAGTTGTGAGCTCCCCACTTTTGGCTCATTATAGGATTTCCATGACACGAAAAGTAACGTGACTTTTTCTGGGCACAGGGTTATTATTTTTCTCTTCTGGAAAAAATAAGTTACACTGAAGAATAGTGGAGGTTCTGTTGTGGGAGAGAGCTGGTAAGTCAGCGATCTAAGCCACCTTTCCAGGGAAACTTTATCTGATGAATGTGAATTTTGTTAAAACATGGCACCCTACTAGCATTAGATACAGTGTATGTGCAACTTAAAATTTCCTAATAGACATTAGGAAAAGTTAAAAAAAAGGCATAATTATTTGTGATTATATTTATTTTGCCCAACATAGAAAAAAGCATTTCAATGTATAACCAGTATAAACATCATTGAGTTGTTTTACAGTCTCTCTCTTAGGACCATTTTTGGGTACTGAGTTTTAAAAATCTGATTTTCACTTTATATTTATAGCACATCTTAACTCAGGCTAGTCATATTTCAAATGCTCATCTATTTTTATGTTCCTATGGTTAAGCTCTGTTCTGCTTGGGTTCTTGGCGTTGCGAGGCAGGAAGCATCAAGCTAGGAGTAACTGGAGAATGTAGAGGCAGGGATGTAGGAGGTGGTATTGGAGTGGTTAGTCTGCTCTGTAAAATAACCTTGACCAAACCCCTGGTCAGGCTTTGGGGGCCCATGTGTTTCCCAATGTAGGGTACACATAAAATGATATGATGGACCATGGGGGTCACAAATTCTAATGCCTGACATGGAACCAGATGGACGGCTTAATGAGGGAAGCAAGCCAGGTGTATAGGGGGAGCGGGAGAGGTAAGCATGGTCCTGTGAGAAGGCAGTTGTTCTCAGCTCCAGCTGAATGCCACTGGGAGCATGGGCTCACTATTTGCCAGACTTTTTTACATTCTTCAAGAGAGTCTAGAAACTAGGCTCTCTGTGTATATGTGTATGTGTGTACATGTGAAATATCTATATCTTTCAATGGTGACAACTCATTTCAAGCATAGCCCATATTCAAGGCTCCAGTTTATATCTTCTGTAATGCAAGAAGGAAGCGTGACTTATGGTGAATTTATTTTCATGCAATTTAGAAAAAAATCAAAGTGCCATATCATACCAGTGAGTTTGTGAACATTGTGACCTTTCCCCTACCCACAAGTTGTTCTCTGACATCCACATATGCCACCCAATAAATAAACAAATAAATGTTATTAAAATAATTTTAAGTCAAAAGTAAGTTATTTCACCAGGCGTGGCAGCACACACCTGTAGTCCCAGCACTTGGGAGGCAGAGGCAGGTGGATCTCTGTGAGTTCAAAGCCAACCTGTTCTACATAGTGAGTTTCCGGCCAGCTGGAGCTACGGGGAGACCTTGTCTCAAAAAGACCGAAAAAAAAGTACGTTATTTCAAAGAAACATGTAGAGCAAAGACAGCAGTGGATACAGAGGTGACAAAGGCTGTAGAGGGCAGAGTTCAATGAGTGACCCAGGAACATCAGGCTTTGATGATTCTCCATGCCTGGGCCTGTGCTGGTGGAGGTTCTGGTGCTGGTGACTGGGTCCATGGCTAGATTTAGGGGCCTTCTGGGTGTCTTCATCCACAGAGTGGCTGGCTGATTGTGTCTCAGTGTGGTCTTTTTATCTGTGGTTTCCTTTAGCTGTCAGGCCTGACCATCCTGTGGCAGGCATAGACGCTGAGGCCCAGACAGGAAGCACAGAAGAAAGGTGACTTTGAGATAGCGGTGAGAGCAGAGTTCGGTGGTAAGAGATGGCCTGGTGGTCTTCTACCAGTACCCTATAGGTCTCTACAAATGACTTTCTGTGAGAAGAAGGCAAGTAGGAGCAGCAGATTCTTTCCTAACTCCTTTTCGGAGTGTCACGGCTACATGTGTCACTGTCTGACAGATGCCTGGACTCCTTAGCCCTTTCTAGTGCTCCATTCAGGGGAGCGGCTTTCGAACTCCTCACTGCATCTTCAGTGGGAGCTCCCCAAGTGTGAGATAATCTCTTGCCTTATGCACCCTTTCCCACCACTGGAAAGCCTGAGTCATCCATTGCAGCATTATGTTTATTTTTCATAAGAAAGCAAAGCTCTGTTGCATTGAGATGGATGCACCTTCAAATATCTACCTTGCAAGTATCAAGAGACTCCATGGTTTCCTCCCAGAGAAATTGCTCCCACAGAGGCAACTTCTCACTATTCCCTACATTCAAAGAGCTAGGGGAAGGGTGGTGCCTGCATTCATAGCCTGGTGGCCACAGGATCCTCTCAACTAGTCACCCCTAGAGGCATGTGTTGGGGGGTGTCTTGAAATCCAGTTTGGATGTCAACTGCAGGTGGCTGCCCCAGATCTGACCAAAATGGGTAGAATGGGGTCTTTCCTCTTCTGTTTCAATTCTGTGTCCAAATGTTGGGGACAAGTGTCATTCCCTGTTTAGAGAGGAAGCTCTGCTCAGTACCAACTGGTTAATATCCATGTGAGAATGTGAGGTCTATGTTATTGGGTATTCTGACTTTTCAAGACAACCTAGAAATCAGGTATTTATGGAAAATCTTACAACTTATACATCTTTACAATTCATTCAATAAACAAATACATTTCCTATACAGGGGCTGGAGGTAGCCAGGGGATGCTAGTTTGCTTAAGTCTATTTTGTTTATTTATTTTTGTTTTGTTGTTTTGAGACAGGGTCTCTCCCTGTAGTTCAGACTAGCCTGGAACTCACTCTGTAGTGTGGTCTAGCCTCCAGTTGCTGGTTCTTCTGCTTCAGTCTCCTGAATGCTAGGATTATAGGCATGTGCCACTATGCTAGACTTAATTTTGCTTTTAACCCTAACTTTGACAGCACGTCTTCTGAGCTGGCTTCCTCCCTCCTCCCTCCCTCATCCTCTGTACCAGTTGCAGGCCCTGGTGCTGCCATGTGCCCTCCAAGCTTGATCCCAGGTTTTGGGATTCTCAGTACAGCTGAAGGCCTGAACTTCTCTCTGCACAAAGCTTCATCAGTGTGGTTATTTCTGTCTCTCCTTTTTTGTTTCTTTCTATTTTTCGTGTGTGTGTGTGTGTGTGTGTGTGTCCATCCGTCCATCTGTCCGTGTAGGCACATGTGTGTGAGTGCAAATGCAAGGATGTCAAGAATCACCCTCAATCACTCTTCCACCTTATTCACTGAAGCAAGGTCTCTCAGTTAAACCCAGAGGTTGCCCATCTGGCTAGTCTTTCATCCAGCTTGCATTGGGCATTCCCTGAACTCTGAACTCTGGTCTTCATGCGTTTATGCCAAGTACTTTAACTGCTGAGCTACCTCCCCAGATGACACCCCCCCCATACACACACACACACACACACACACACACACACACACACACCCTGCTTCCCTGCTCTTTCTTGTTCTTTTTTTTTTTTTTTGACAAAGTCTTCCTGTAGCCCCAGCTGGCCTGGAACTTGCTATGTAGACCAGGCTGGCTTTAAACTCTCAGAGATCCACCTACCTTTGCCTCCCAAGTGCTGGGTCTAAAGCCATGTGTCACCGTGCTCAGCTTTGCCTTGCCCTTCCATTTTTTAAGACAGAGATTCACAAAGTCTAGGCTGCCTTTGAGCTTTCTATATAGCTAAGGATGACCTTGAACTTCTGATCCTCTGCCTTGGAATACTGCAATTATAGGCATTTGCTAACACTTAGCACAACTTATGAGGTGCCGGAGACTGAATCCAGGGCTTTGTGAATGCTAGGCAAGCACTCTGCCAGCTGCACTACATCCCCAGGTCCCATCTCACCTTTTCCAAGGCACCACAATCTTTTTTAGTGAATTTTCTGAGAGGTGTTGGGGCTTGTGGTAAGAAGACCTAGTTTTTCAAAGAAGGAGAAGTGATGCTAAAATGACAACATATAAAATCCCTTAGAGTTTTAGCCCTCAAATTCTAAATAGATTTTTTGGTTTGTTTCTTATTTTGAGAAAGGGTCCACACTTTGTAGTCCTGACTGACCTGGAACTTGCTATGTAGACCAGACTGGCCTCCATCTTACAGAGATCCTCCTACCTCTGCCTCTTGAGTGCTGAGATTAAAGGCAGTTCTTGTAAAAAAGGCATCATGCCTGGCCTAAATGGATTTTGAGTTCAAATAGGCTTTGTGTCCTGTATAGGATATATTATCAGAAAGACCGCTTCCTTCAAATGTATCTTAAAGAAAAGTGCTTGGGAGCTAGGTGTCTGGGCTGACTTGCTGTGTGGCCCTGGCTGGATCACTTGAACACATTGGACTTTAGTTTCTTTATCTGTATGAAAAGATTGCTCAGTGAGCTCCCACTGATGTTAAACCATGTTAATGTATCATCCCGGGTCATGCTTATGCTCAGCAATATAGGATGGGTCTTATTTATTTATTTTAGACAGGGTCTTACTATGTAGCCTAGGTTGGCCTTGAACTCATGATCCTTATACCTCAGCCTTCTGCGTGCTGGCATGACAGCTGTCTAATGCCACACCTAGCCATGTGCTTTAGGCAGATGTGGATATCTGATTGTTCTAAAGTTGAAGCTGGTCATTCGTCTTTATGAGGGCAGCACTGAGAAAGGCAACAGTAATGTTTATTCAACGTTGGCTATGCATCAACCACTTTCAAGTGGTTAATTGGTTGTGAGCCTGAGCCTTTAATGACTGTGCCAGCTCTCCAGCCCTCAACTAGTTAATTCAAGCCTATAATTCCATGGGTGTAGGAATGAGTCTGAGTTCCATTTTCAGAGGAGGAAACTGAGGCATAAAAAGTAAAGGAATTACTTAAGGTCATGGAGCTAGCAAACTGCAAGTCTGTGGTTGACACTCTGGTGGTTTGACTCTGGGGTCTGTACATTTATTCTCTATGCTGCAGTGACCTGTCAATGGTTCATGACTGTTGATAGTGCTTTGCCAGTGATTTATAGATATTTTAAAAAGAAAAATGAGGAAAAATATACTTTGCTTTATCTAGATACAAATTAAATAAAAAGAAATTTATGCTAGACTTCAGTGGAGAAATATATGTTATCAGGCCTTTAATATACAATACAAACCACGTTTATACCTGGCATATCCCTATGTTCACTTATCTGGCTACATCTTTGTAGTTGCATACACAAAAATTAGATAAGGACTGGCAAGATGGCCCATTGGATAAGGATGCTTGCTGCCAAATCTGACCACCTGAGTTCAATTCCCCTGATCCACATAGTAAAAGAACACAACTGATTCCTGGAAGTTGCTCTCTGCCCTCTGCATGTGCTCTGTGGCATGCATTCTCTCTCTCTCTCTCTCTCTCTCTCTCTCTCTCTCTCTCTCCCCCCTCACTAAATGCAATTTTAAAATCTTTAAAAAATTAGATCAGATAACAGCTTAATTCAGGAGTCAAGAAAAGAACCTCATTCTGAGGTCTTTAACCAATATGTTCTGTATTTGCTTAGTGAAATAACTGGTTTGAATGTCGGAGCAAACAAACATATATACATACTGAATATATTTGAGAAGGTACTTAAGCTGACTCATCAGAAAAGGACAAAAAGCTTTTCAGGTGACCAGGACTCAGAGGCTCTGTGGTTAGGCTTGTAGCATTGAATGAACAAGTCTATTCCGGGATATCAGCTAAAGACACCAAGTGCCCTGGGTGTCCAGCACCAAGCAGTAAGGTCAGGCAGGGCAGAGCCTACTGACCAATGAATCTAACAGGAGATACCTGCTACATCTGTCCTTCCTTTGCAGAAGTTGGAAGGCCAGGGTGGCCTTGAAATTAATGTGTAGATATAATGGTTTGGCATATAAGAAAGTTCTTGTAAAAAGAGAAAAGTGTAGGATAAAATCTGTGCATGTGGCTTAGTCCTGATTTGTTAGGAGGAAATATTTCAAAACATGCCCAGGAATGTTGATATAATAATATATCAGTGTGATTTTAATTTTTGTGTGTGTGTGTGTTGCTGTTTTTTAAGACACTCTTGATATACAGTTTAGGCTGGCTCAAACTCACAATCTTCATGCCTTAGCCTACCAAGAACTGGGATTGTCACACTCTGCTAGATAGCTTCTTTATTCTTACCAATGTTATCCAAATAGTCTATAATGGATCTGGAGAGATAGCTCAGAGGGTAAAGTGATTGCCCTGCAAGTACTAGGACCGGATTTCAATCCCCAGAACAAGCTCAGTGGGGTCTGATGAGGTGGTTCAGTGGTAAAGACTCTTGCTATCAGCTTGATTCTTGCTACTGGCTTGATGACTTGTTTGCTCCCCAGATCCCATATGATGAAAAGAGAGAACTAACTCCTGCAAGTTGTCCTCTGGTCTCTCTCTCTCTCTCTCTCTCTCTCTCTCTCTCTCTCTCTTGTTATTTAGCCTTTAGCTATATACATGGACTCATGTAGATACTATTTGTATAATTTGTCATTAGGTTGTTAGACTAATATGATTCCTTTTGTATTTTTTAAATAATTAGTTATGCATTTGCCATGTCTCCTCTCTCCTCTCTCTCTCTCTCTCTCTCTCTCTCTCTCTCTCTCTCTCTCTCTCTCTCTCCTGGTGTGGTAGCACAAACTTGTAATCCCAGCTCCAGGGAATGGAGACAGGAAGATCTTTGGGGCTCACTGGCTAGCCAGCCTAGCCTTAGCAACAACATCTGAGGTTATCCTTTGCCCTCAACACATACTCACATACATGTGTATATGCACACACAGGAACACACACATACACAGACACATAAATTCAAAAATAGTAGTTTATAATGAGCATACATTACTTCAATAATAAAGTAAAACTCTACAAAATGTCCTGTTAAAAGGTAATAGTTTGAGCTTGGTACAGAACTTTTCTAAAGGAGTGAACATCTTATTATGACTGAGCCTTCTCTAAAATGCCAGGGAAGGCGCTCTCTTGCAGATGACACAGGGACTTTTGGCTTGACTTTTCTGTGTTCAAAGATGTGCTGGGCTTGTGGTCTCCAGGGAGCCCTAGGTGTTGTCCCAGCTGGACGTTTACAAGGAAGACTCCTCAGAACCTTGGTTTCTGCAGAGCATCAGAGCTGCCAGGTAGTAAGGGAAGCTACTGCCACTTTGGTCACTCTTATATATTGGGCTTTTCTGTAACATTTTTATTTTTATGATAGTGTCTGATTACTTAAAATAAGGAAAAAATGATCTGTTTGAACTCCCTCATTGTTCTGAGGTCCACAACAGAATACACTTGCTCAAGGTCATCCTCAGGTCCTTAGAACAAAGTCTCTGGAAAGACAGTCTAAGACACTCCTGACTCTCAGCCCTGTGAGTCCTTCCATGAAATTTTGTATGAGGTTGGCTGGCTTCTTCGTGAAACCAAGCCAAGTACTTTCTATGGGAAGTACTTTAATCCTTTATAGATTCCATAGCACAAAATGCCCTCCTTTGCTAATTTCCCTGGTAGTTTGTATTAATCTTGCTTGTGGACTCTCTAGGGCAAAGAAACCAAACATGTGAGAGCTGCCAGAGGTCAGGCAGATTGTGTGGTTCAGTTCCTTAATTCAATAGGTTGGAGTCTGAGCTCTAGGGAAGGGAAGGAGCTCCCTAAAGCCACTCAAGGAGTCCTTTATGGGGCTGCAGGTACACCTGAGAGGCAGCCGCGCTCACGTGTAACACTATCATCATCCCTTTTCTTCAGAAGAGCAGGCACTCTGCCCAGGTGTGACAGTGGAAACCTGTAATCACAGTGATTGGTAAGAGAGGCAGGAGGATCAGAATTTCAAGGATAGCCTTGGCTACGTAGAGAGTTTGGAGCTAGCATGAGCTAGACTGTCTTTCAGAAAACCAAACAGAAAAAACAAAACAAAAATTAAAGAAAAAGAAGAGGCACTCAGGGTCTAGAAGGGGGTAAGTCACCCAAATATACTCACTGAGAGAAATTCCCGGAACTCCTAACTCCCAACCTGGGCTCATAATCTGACCCAAATCTGCTCCAGGATGAGTTTTCTTCTTTTCTGTTCTTTTCTTTTCTCTTTCTTTTTTTTTTTTAACACAAGATCTCATGTATCCTACACTGATCTCAGACTTGATGTGTATCTGAGGCTGACTTTGAACTTCTGAGCCTTCAGACTCCACTTTTTAAGTGCTAGGATTACAGGTGTGTACCACAGCACACAGTGTATGCGGTGCTGGGGATACAACTCAGGCCTTGTGCGAACTGGGCAAGCACTCTACCAAAGGAGCTGCTTCCCCAGCACCAGGGCCTCTTTCCTTCTAGATGGCAAACAGTCATTTGTTTTTTTCCCCACCTGCCTACAGGATCATCCGGACAAAAGTGCAGCAGCCGCCCAATCAGCCGGTCCCAGCTTCCAGTCACAGCATAGGTAAGAACTTTCAAAAAAAAAAAAAGTGAAAATCTAATGGGCTCCAAAGATTCTAAAGAACTTTTAATCATTCTATGGACAGATAATTCTGCATAAAACACTTCACACACGTCCTAATGCGCCTTCTTTGCCATTCTCCGAGGGCTCAACCTGGTAAATGAATTTTATAAATACTGCTAAAAGGTTTTGAATCTTACTGATTATTATGATAAATAGCTTTCACCATGAGACAGAAAATTGAAATCTAAGCCAAAAAAAATCCACTAATGGGGGTCTATAGAATGTCAGATAATTAAAGTAATAAATCAAGAAAGGGATACTTATTCATAACATTTTCTGCATCATTAGTCAGTAAGTAGTTTTGAATGTGTTTTTTCTTCTATCAACCAACCTTTTGCAATTCTTTGTGCACTTGCAGTCTTGAGAGAAGATGTGGTAAAACTTCCCAAACTTTCTTTCTCCTGCTTCTCTCTCCCGTACTCTGCTGTCGAGCGCTACCTGCTGTCGAGCGCTACCTGCTGTCGAGCGCTACCTGCTGTCGAGCGCTACCTGTGGGGTTTCTGAGGCCCACAGGGCACGTCTGAGAGTGAGCACGACTCAGAGGGTAGAGGTCCTAATTCCTCCCACTCAAAAGTCCAAACTTTTCTTTTGCTTCCTCTTCAAAGTGAGTTGAAAATGATGTGTCTAATTAAGGCATGTCATTATTGTCACTGCTGCACTTGTGACAAAGAAATACTTTTGGCTAGCTGGGGAAAAGTTATTCTACTGTAAGAAAGTGGCTGACTTCAGCAAACTTCTGACAGCTTGGGTTGCCATAGACCCTGAGAATTCTTCCTAACTCTATGTCATATTATGCAATGTTCCCACACCTTTGTCACTGCCATTGTTTTATTTTTACCTTTAATATTATTTATTTATTTATATTTATTTATTTGTGTGTGTGCCCAAGGAAGCCAGAAGAGGCTGCTAGATCTATAGGTGGTTGTGAAGTACCCGATGTGGGTGCTGAAACTAAACTGGGGTCCTCTGAAGAAAAGTGCTCTTAACCAAGAACCAGCTCTCCAACCCGCCATCGTCGCTGTTCCTTTAAGTGAAAACTTCAACTTCTCATGGTGATGGGAAAACCGGCAGAGGCCTGGCTTATAGTTCTAAGTTTGTCATTAACTCAGGGGACTTGGCAACTTTCTCACCTCTAAGCCTCAGTTTCCTTACTGGTTCATGGAGGGGCCCAAACCAGGTGCTCCCTGAGGTTTCTAGCCCTCCAAGTTTGACTTTTGAGTGAAGGTTAAGAGAGAGCCCCTCCTTCAAAGAGACCATTCTTCATTCAGAACTGCCTTTGGAAGGGCTTTGCTAAGGTCCTGCTCTGTAGACCCTGGGGTTGGAGAGAAATGCTATGGTGGGGCCAGACAAAAATCCCTGTTCTCAAGGTTCTCTCTGTCTTATGGGTAGATGTAAGAAAGAGAAGTTTGTAAAAGCAAAGCTCAGGAAGCAGGTCTGGGTGCTGGGGAGGAGCAGGGAGGGAGCCACCCATTTTTGGACAGGATGAGAGGACTAAGGAGGGTTTCCTGGGATTTGGGGTGTGGGGAGATATTTGTGGCTGAGATTTCATTTGTGGCTGTAACTGCTTCAGGTCACACAACATGAAAATCAAACTATCTTTCAGTAGCTAGGAATAATTCTATTGTAAGTCAGAAGGGTGATTGGTTTGGCCCCAGAAATTTCTATTTAAACTATATCTCAGCGTTACAGAGATGGCTCAACGATTAAAAGCACAGGCTGCTCTTGCAGAGGATCTAGCACCCCAGGGTGCACCCACAGGGCAGCTAGTAATGGTCTGTAACTCCAGTTCCAGGGCAATCCAATGCCCTCTTCTGACCTCTGTGGGCATTACACGACATGGGTACACTTACACACATACAGGCAATACACTCATATACATAAAAAATAAAAATAATAAAAACCTATATCTCACATGTATAGAGCTCCACATAGTTTATAAACTTATTGAGTAGCCAGGACACTGGGGCTCGGAGATTAAACAGCTAGTTCAAAATCATGTTCACAGAAACTGGTGGAGCCAGAACTAGAACCTGGGTCCATTATGATACCTAAGCAGGTGTCACTGGCTCTATCAGTGCCATGGTGAGCCTGCCTTACATGCTGTCGCTTGGACTGCCAAGTGACCATGGTTCTCCTTCTTCCTCTGTTCTTTGCACCTTAATACAGAAGAAGTCACACGATTTGCATAAATCTATTTTGAGGAGTCTTCTGGTGGAGGAAAAGAGAAGTTGATGATTTCTGCTTCTGTATCTCTTAAGGAAGATCTAAAATCAAACTAAAAAACAAGAAGAAAGGCCCTCCTAGGTCTGCAGGAAGCAGGAGACAGATTTGCACCAAGGAAAGAAACAGCTTTCCCCCATCTCCACTAGTGTTTCCTACTCCTAAGAATCAAGGCGCTCCATTTGCCTCCAGCTAATGAGTGCTCATGGAGATGTGAGATGGGTATGCAGGTCTTAATGAGTGGAGAAAGAACCCCCACATGCTACAAATGGAAATTCAGCCACGTAGTTGGAGAGGACCCTAATGAGGACTCTGGACCAGTATTCATTGTGACACTTACGTAAAGTCTACTCCTCTTATCCTTAGGGACTTAAGGACCTGGCTCCCAGCCACAATAAGTCACTGGCCTCCATTCCCACTTCTGGGGAGGGGAAATGTAGACCTGAGGTTAAATGCAGGTGCTGTGGCTTCTCAGTTAGGTCACTTTGAATCACTCCACTTGTAAAACTCACTTTCCTCATTTTGTAAATAGAACTAAGCAATAGCACTCTGGGCTGTTGTAATGATCACATGAAAAGCATGGTATTAATATGAAGCTCTTTATTGCTCTCCTTTTTTTCTTCAGTGAGGGGCATATTAGTTACAGGAGTTAAGACTGGGTTTACTCTCCACTCTCCAATCTCCACTCTGACTCTTTAAGAATTTGTATTGCTTTTTTTACAATTTATTTTACTTTTAATTGTGTATATAAGAGTATGTGCACATGCATGAGGGGCCCAAGGAAGCTAGAGGAATGTGTCTGATCTACTGGAACTGGAGTTACAGGTACTTGTGAGCTGCCCAGTATGGGTACTGGGAACCAAACTTGGGTCCTCTACAAGAGCAATGTACACTCTTAGCCACTGAGCCATCTCTCTAGCCCTACATTTAAAAATTTTATACAGAGAGAGAGAGAGAGAGAGAGAGAGAGAGAGAGAGAGAGAGAGAGAGAAACTTGACGCAGCACTTATATGGAGGTCAGAGGACAACTTGTGGGAGTCAGTTCTCTCCTTCTACATTCTGTAGGTCCTAGGGATTGAACTCAGGTCTTTAGGTTTGGTGGCAGGTGCCTTTGCCTGCTAAGCCATTGCACTGATACCCCCATTCTGCCTCTTATTTGCTATATTTTGCTATATGACCTCCTAAGGTATCACATTCTCCAAGCTTTGATTCCCTTACCTTTCCAATGGAGTAATAGCCTGAACTATCCTATTAAAATGATCTCAGAATGAAATGAGATAATGCTTTAATGCCTGGCACAGAGTAAACTCTCAGAAGACATCAACTATTATTATCATCATTATAATTAATATTAAAAATAAATTCCAGGTGAATTGAAAATGAGACAGTGAGAAGCTACAAGAAGATGGGGTAGCCTGCTGCTTGTTTGCTTGGCTCTGTGTGTGTGTGTGTGTGTGTGTGTTTGTGTGTTTATGTCTACATGTAAGGATGGAATTCAGGGATGAACATGACTCACTTTCTCGAGTTGTCTGGGCCCCCCTCCACTGCCCTATTTCTCCTCTCCATCCTCCTGCTTTTTGCATCCTTGGACTGGCTGGATTTGAGCAAGGTCTCCCTCAGTTCTGTGCTGGTGTTCCTTTCTGCTCAGTCAGGGCGAGTATCCTCAGGCTGGCTCTCTCATTCCTGCAGCAGCTGCACCCAGCCCAATGTATATAGTGAGCACCTTTGTGACAGGCCGGCACCCCTCTCCCTCTGCAGTGTCTACGGGCTCTGTGACGCAAGTATCATCAGTGAGCACTGACTCCGCTGGCTCCTCGTATTCCATCAGTGGCATCCTGGGCATCACGTCCCCCAGTGCTGACACCAACAAGCGCAAGAGAGATGAAGGTAAGAGATGGCTGTGTGGCCCTGTTGGGGATGGACCAGATGGGGTCTGTGAGGGATGCTCTTGCCGAGTGGGAACAAAGCTGTCCATCCAATGCCCTCAAAGAGGACTGGAGTTCCCAGGACCCTGTCCTTCCCTCTGGTACAAAGAAGACAGGCAAACACCTGTCTGGGATTGTGACTCCTTGCTGGTCTCCCCCTCTCTTAAGTCCTGGGATTGGAGAAAGGCTTTGTGGCTTTTAAGAAAATCTCAAATGTAGACATGATGCCCCAGAGATGCTGTGTGTGGAGGATCTGAGACAAGTACCAACATCTCCTTTGTAGAGAGTCTTGGAGGAGAGAGAGGGGCCTGGGAAGAGCAGCCACCGCTCTGTCCTGTCGTGAGGGGCACATTTGGGGTGGAAAGAACAGGGACAGGCTCTCTGAGGGTTGATCACACTTCTCAGCACAGAAGGCCTTCGGTTGAAGTGACGGAGGTAGTTGGAGGAAATTAAGAATCATCTCATCTTTGTTCTTCGGCCTGAGATAAAGGAACATAGGGCCTCCTGAGGATTACAAAGATGACTGTCTTCTCAGTTGGTTCCTCCCAACCCCTCAATGTATCATGTGCCACCTGGGCCATTGGAGCCGGCCATCTCTGTGTGGAACACAGGCCCATAGTCACCCAATCTCCTTCTGCTGGGTGGGCCACTGGCACTGGCTGGCATTAATCAGTTTGAGAGGCGAAATGACCCCTCGAGAATCTATAAAACCTTAGGCAGAAAAGGAAAGGGAAAAAGGGGTGAGGAGCTGTGGTCAAGGTCTGGAAAGCAGCATGACAGAAATCTTGATTCAATTATTCTGTTTTCTGGCACAACTCTGTGTAAGGGATCTATGTGCTCATGAACACATGCCTAAGTACTTAATATCTGTAACTGGAAAACTGAGTCAGGTAGCAGTGGACTGGCCTGTGGTCTGTGTGCCCCAGGCAGTGGAGCTGGGCCTGTGGCCTCAGGGTGCAGCAGTAGGGTGGAGTAGGATGATTCATGGCTAGAGGGATTGGCCTCACCTCCTTCTACTGCTCTGACACTCCAGAGCAGATGTCAGAAGTCTTTAACTCAGTGGGTTGCTGTGCTGGCTTGCTGCGGGAGGCAGTGGGCCTGCCATCTCTGTTGGTTTATGGGGTTGATGGTGTCATCTTTTCTCTCCATGTCACCTGGACTCCAAGCAGATGTGCCAAGCTGGTGCCCAGCTGGGTTTGATTGTAGTGAACGGACTGATTGTAGACGGCTCCCTTGGAATGGAGGAACTCAGGCTGGGACTTTTGGAGAAAGACGAAAGAATAAAAACCAATAATCTACTTTTATGTTTGCTAACATACGGGTTTTGAGTTAGGGGGTTGCTCTGTGTTATGAGTCTTCTATTGGCTTGCTGTCTGTGATCAGCTGAAGCTACTTGGCTTCTTAACTGTTTAAAAAGGAACACAGTGGGTCACAGCTCTGCTGGTCAATTCATTTGCTGAGAACAGTGACACACTGGGGTATATGCAGAAGAGATTTTCAGGAGTGGAGAGGGGTCTGGGGACCCAGAAATGCCTCTGGGCCTAGGGGGGTTTGAGCACAAATAGCAGAACAAGCAGGACTGGATTACTGTCTTCGGTTATTTGGAGGGCTGACATGGAAGGGCAGAGGATTGAGACCTTGCTGTGTGGCTTCAAGGGCCAGCGTATGGCAGATGCAGAGGTGCTTTCAGCTCAGTGTAAGAAAGTGATCCAGAAATGACAGGAGACAGTGAGTACCGTGTCTCTAGGAGTATGCAAGCAGACGAAGTGGCACTTGCTCAGCTGCTGGACAAAAGATGGGGGTGGGGTGGGGGCGGGTGGAGTGTGCCTGCAGTTCTAACATTCGGCAAGCTGAGGCAGGAGAATCATGAGCCTAGGGCAAGCCAGCCTGGGTGAGACCTCATCTCAGAGCCAACAAAACAAAAGAACATTAAGAATTAGTTTTAAAGACTTTGCAGTCCTTTGTAGTTATCACAGTTCTGAAACTTTTGGCAGTCTTAAGCCATAGGAAGACTTGGGGGGACAGTCCAGTGGTCTTTATAAGACTGGGAAGAATGGGGGACCCAAGCAGCAGAGTGAGCCCGGTACTCCTGCCCTGCTTTAGCAAGAACAAAGCAGGTTGAGCACAGAGGTGAGCAGAAAGGTCCTGCCTCCCATCAGAGAGACGTCTGGGGGGAGCACCGCACAAGGCAACCCTCTTGCCCTTTCTTACTCTCCTTTCATATCCTCCCTAGATCCCTGCATTGGATCCAGAGAGAGGTGAAGAGGCAGAGTTGGTACCCTCATTTTATCAAAAAAGGCAATGGAGGTTCTGTGACATTGACAGCCATGCAGCTAGCGTAGACTGGGAAAATGGAGAGGAGCTGGAAGACCCCGAGGCCTCACCCCTCATATTACCTGGCCACTTGTTACTCTTGTCCTCTGCTGAAAGTGCCTGTGGAGGCAGAGCAGCCTGGGACTGGGCAGAGCCTCTGATGTGAGTATGAGAAAGAGTGGCAGGCACCTGGACAGGATTAGCAGGTCAGATGCTGATGAGAGTGCAGTGACGTGAGACCTCAAGGTCAGGAGTTTGAGAGCAGAGTAAGAACCGGTCATTGGGGCAGCACAGGGAAATGACCAGGTAGACCGAGGCTAGCTGTAGTGGGCCTGCATGCCATAGAGTTAGGAGCTGGCTTCTAGGGCAATAACATTTTTCTCCAAAATCCTCAGCAGTCTTCTGGAAGAGTCATGAGACAAGAGGGACATTAGAGGGCCAGAAAGAAAATAACTGAGTGTCTCACCCCACATCTCAATGCAGTGACTGAGGCTTCTGGGTGGAGTCCCCGACTTGGCTCCCTGGTACATGGTTGTCTCTAGCTTGGACTTAGGGTTTGCCCTATGGGTATTTCCTCCTCAGACCTCAGGGTGGGGGGAGCAGTGATGGCATCTAACCACATGCAGAGGGTGGACTAGGGGGTTAAGAATGAAAATGCAAGGATTGATCTAAAAAGTCTCCTCTTAGGAGGTGGCAGTGGAAGGCTGGCCATAGGGAGGAGAGAGAGCATGCTAGTTAAAGATAAGGGAGAACGTGTCCAGTCTTGGCCTCTAGTAAGCATGTGCAGAGAGAAGGCCAGGCTCAGGACTTAGACTGGGCAAGAAGTGGCAAGTAGGCAAGTGTGTGTGTGTGTGTGTGTGTGTGTGTGTGTGTGTGTGTGTTCAATACTGACTATAGCCCCTGAATTTTTTTGTTTTGTTTTGTTTTTTTGAGACAGGATCTCCCTGTAGTCCCAGCTGGCCTGGAACTCACTATGTAGACCAAGCTGGCCTTGAACTCACAGAGCTCTGCCTGCTTCTGCCTCCCAAGTGCTGGGATTAAAGATGTGTACCATCATACCTGGCTAGCCCCTGACTTTTAGTTTGAAAATAGTAGGGAGCTGGTTTGGACGGTTTTAGAAACTCAATAAACACACATTGTGCTGATGTCTTGGGTGTTAAGGTGGATGTGAAAGTGATTAGTCCAGCCCTCCTCTGTAGAACAAAAGCCACACGTGTCATTAAAATTGTTCTAGAAACTATATTAAAAACAGTCAAAAGGTGGCCGGGAATGGTGGTATCCTCCTGTACTTCTAGCAGTCAGAAGATGAAAGCTGGGGGATCTTGAGTTCATGACCAGTCTGGGCTACATAGCAAGACTGTCTTAAAAAGACCAAGATCAAACCCGGGTGTGGTAGCACCTACAGGAAGATCAGACGTTTAAAGTCAGCTAGATAGTAAGTTTGAAGCCAGCCTAAGCTACAGAGACCATGTTTCAAAAGATTAAAAATAAGTAAACAGAAGTACTAACCAAATACCCTCTTCCCCAACTCACAAAACCCTAAAATAATGAATAAGAAGAAACAAATGGAATTAAGAGTTGAGGTGATGGCTCAGTTTGCAAATACTTGCCCCACAAGCATGAGGACCTGAGCTTGGATCCCCAGTACCATGTGATGCAGCAGTGCATGACTGTAGTTGGCTCCGGGGAGGAGGGGCAGGAGGATCCATGGAGGTCACTGGCTGGCCAGCCGAGCCAAATCAGTAAGTTTCAGGTTCAATGACTGATCCTACCCCAAAAGTAATGTGGAGAGGTACTCAGTGTCAACCTCTGGCCTCCATATGAACATGCACCCATGTGCAGTCACACAAACATGTCAACACACACACACACACTCACATCCATAAATATTGTCATTTTGACATGTAATCAATATTTAAAATATGGTATGCTTTCTCTTATTTTGAGCTGAGTCTTTGAAGTATGCTGTGCTTATCACATATATCAGTTTGGATGGTAAACACCTGAAACTTAGTCAAATACTGTCAGTTCTATCAAACAATGAAGCTTTGCTTAGTGGAAAAGTTATTTTATATGGCTTCTGCTTTTTATTTTATTAATTTTAAAGTTATTATTAATAATAATTATTAGTGGAATGTGTGTGAGGGCGTGCATATATCACAAAGTGCATCTGGAGTTCAGAGGGCAATTTTGTGGAGTTGGTTCTCTTCTTCCACCTTTCTCTGGGTTCTGAGGATTGAACTCAGGTAATCTAGTTTGTGCCCCAAGTGGACCCACTGACCCACCTTGCCAGCCTGGCTTCTGTTCTTAAAACTTAAGTGAATTGAAATAAAATGAAAAATTTGGACAAGTGTGAGAGAACATGCTTATAATCTCAGTATCTGAGAAGATGAAGCAGGAGCAGTGCTACAGGTCTGAAGGCACCTGGCTACGTAGTGAGTTCAAGGCCAGCCTGCGTTCATAAAAAACCCTTATCTCAAAACAGTAACAATGAAAACTCATTATCAGTTGTACTGTCCACATTCCCAGTACTTATCAGCCACACTTAGCTAATAGCTGCTGTATTGAATGGCACTGAGCATATAGTAGGTGCTCAATAAATGCTCATTAATAGCTTGGGTCAATTATGTGCCTTTAAGAGGCTTCATAATCAGTAATGGGAGTAAATAGGAACTCTGGTCTCCTCAGTCATGGGCTTCTGTTTGGTAGTTAGGGTTTCCTCCCTGCTTGAATAAAGAGTTCTGGAGCCAAAACAAGTTAGAACACAGTCAGACCAGCACATCAATAAAGGTTCTTTCAGCCTAGAAATTCTAGATTTCTCTCTAGGATGCTACCTGGACCAGACCTGGGGATGTGACCCTTGTGCTAAGGCTCAGACGAACTGCCCTGTGGCTGAAGCAACATCGGTCCCTGTGGCCTCTGAAGACAGAGCTGGTTAAAGAAAGCTACGGGGCACAGATGGCAGCCAGAGAAGCATGTGGCTTCCAGCTGGGCTGGGCCAAAGCAGGAGCATCATCTTGGAATGGTAGTGAGTTCCCCACCACCAGCTCATGCTTCTGTGACATGTAGAGTCAGAAGTGGTCTTCCCACTCATTTTTCCCTTCTATCATCTGCCTGGCTCTGAATCTGCTATTCATGGGACAGGACTGGCCTATCTTGGGCATTTTCATCCCCCAGTCCAGCACCTTGGGGTCTTGGGGAAAGCTTGGAGGGGCAGGTAAAGTTGGGCCCAGTAGAGAGAAGCAGCCTTGTCCCCTCACTTGGTCTTTCAGAGGAAGCTGTGACAGTGGCCCCAGCAGAGCCTGACGTTGGTCCTCCCTCTCCGGAAGGCCCAGGGGAGCTGGTGGCTGGCTGGACTTACAGGAACAGCCAGGGCTGTGAATAGCTGCCATGGGTGAAAGGGCAGCCTCAGCCCCTCTGTGGCTTCCTGGGACTTTGATCTCTGGCAAGGCCTCCTTCCGCCTGTCTCAAGGGCCCCCATTCAGGTCCCCTCGACCTTTCCTCCCTGCCTCCCCTGAGTTTGAAAGGCCCTGAACATAGGAGGTCAGTGGAGTGAGAATCCTTTCATTAGCTCAGAAAGCCAAACAGTCCTTTGGCACCAGGGTGGATGCTGGGGCCAGGAGCTTCTGTTGAGGCAGCCCAAGGTACATTGCAAATGGGTTTTTTGCCCTTCAGAGTCCTCTGTGGCCTCTGCACCAGGAGGGCACAGGAAGGGCAGCCAGGACCCTGAGGTGTCAGTCCATTAAAAGAATTTCAAGTTCATTGTGATCCCATAGTGAAGCTGGGGAGGATCTGGCTGTGGACTGTCCATCCCTCTTGCTAGGGATGCCTGCTCCCTGTTTTTGTGTCTCTGTGTCTTTTGTTTGGGGGTTCCCCTGGCTCTGTGTGTGTCCTGTTAATGAACCCCTTCCCCTACTCTCACTTTCCTCTCATGGTATTTACCGTCTTTCTTTCCAAATCCCCTCTCCCCCTCTGTCATTCAGGCTGGGGTCCCAGTTCAGCCTTGCCCAGCAGACCCCTATGGGACTGTATTGTGGAGGGATAGTGGTGGGTTCGGCACTCATTCTGACCAGGGATAGCTGGGCTCTGCTCTTTCTCTCCCTGGACAGTTTTCCTGGGCTCTGGGAAGAGGCCGGAGCAGAGTGGGGAAACCCCTCTCAGATTTCCCAGAGGGAATGGGTACGGGCAAAGCTGGGGCTCCTGTTTCTGGAGTTAGTGGCAGCCCTTGCCCCCAGATTCCACTGATCTCCAATCTCTAGGGGAGTCCCAGGTCCTACAGATATTGGGCCTGGGACACAGGCTTAGGGGCAGGGATTGAATGGTCTAAGAGCTTCCCATAATGAGATCTTGGGCAAGCAACATGGTCTCTCTGAACCTGTTTTGTCACTTGCAAAGCAGAGGTGACAAGAACCTTATAGATTATCATGAGGATAAAAACATGTGGCTCCCCAGAGAATTTCACCCAAGGCTGAGCCACAGTAAATGCTTAATAAACAGCTATGGGGGGCTTGAGGATGTGAGGCCAGTCACAGGTGGAGGACGGCAGGCTCCAGCCACAGTTCGAACTGTTTGACAGCTGAAACTCACAGGTTTGCCTGCCACTGACTTCCTGTTTATAACAGTCAATTGGGGGCCACTGTAGGAGCTAAGGGAGGATAAGCTGGGGGAGCCTGTGGACATCTAGGCTGAGCAACAGTGCCCCCAGGTGTTGGCTGCAAAACCAAGGGCCACTCCATGTTCTTTTTCTTTCAGGGCTCTGAGTCTCTAACCTTCCTCAATGGGAGAATAAAAGGGTCAAGAGAGCCTCAGGTTTCCATGAGAAGAGGAGAGAGATGCGTACCAGGGTGGTGGCTGGGAGGGTGGAGGGCAGAAAGCTGAGCTCCTGGGGCTGGAGGGCATCTCAGGGGGTTCTTGGGGTCACCAGTTTAGGTTATGGGGAGCAGCTAGGACACCCCCTGTAGTCATTATGTAGATGAGAAAAGAGGCTGATGCGGGGAGAGGTCTGAGCAGATCAGATGGTAGACTCCAGAAAACCTAGATGAGTGAACAGGATCCTCAGAAAATTCTTGGTGTCACCTGCGATCGCCACCATTAAAAGCCAAGGAGACTCTATCTATCTGTCACCACATGGGGGCTGACCTATTGATTACCCAGCGCTCTTAATTGTGAACTCTGCCCTTCCTGTTCCTCCTCTTACCCCTCTGTTTTCTGAGCACGCATGTCTTTGTTATTACATATATAGTGCCCTTCACCTGGACAGCAGCTGCCTGAGAGGCTGGGTTGTCCAGAACCAGCTCACTCCCCTGGGCTCAGTGTTGGCCATTGGTCTTTCACAACCGGCTAGACCTCTGAAAAGCATGAGGAGGCACCCATCTTCATATTGGCTTTTAGTGGGGAGGTATGAAGTTACTGGCATTTTGTCATGGTCCCTGTTAAGACTTCCCTGGTCCTGTGATGGGGTGTCCCCTGGACTTACCCTCACCTAGGGGGCCTCTTCCCTGAATTCTCTTGTTATATAAGCAGGGACTATGACCAAGGTTTTTACTGGGGATGCCATTCAAAGCCAGGTGACAATGGGTTAGCTGCTGGTTATGGAGATTTTTTTTGGATGCCCTGGATTTTCAGTTTTGAATTTGTAACATTTCAAAGCTGGGAGTTTTCATGGGCAAGGTCTGCCTTTCTGGGATAAAGTCAGGTCTGGAACACTGAATGGTAACCAACCTCTGGGCTTCTGGTTGTCTGCGCGCAGGATGCTCTAGCACCTTGCTTGTGTTGCTTCCTCTGCCCCAAAGCCCTAATGCTTCTAGATTCCTAGCTCAGACCCTAAAGAAAGGAGTTCCATTCAGCCTGACAGCCGAAGGCAATAGGAGGCAGTTCCTGGAAGTGGCAAAGGGCGTGCAGGCTTACGTATGAGTGAGTGTATACTTGTGGCCAGAGGAGTGGGCAGCTGGGCACAGGCTACAGGCAGGTAGCTTGGCAGATTCTTAGGGTGTGGTCAAGGAGCCATGCTGCAGCTGCCCAGAATGGTGGTGTTGAGGTCATTTTTTGCATATCTCCCCATAGCATGGAACTCTGGCTTCACCCATGTTGAAGTGATTAGTGACAGATGCTAATGACTTAAACTTTCAGCTCCCACCCTGGCTAGCTGTTTTCCCACATCCTGCCTTTGCATCCATGGACACCTAGGCTGAGATCCAGGCAGCCAACTGTAAGGGGCTCCTGGATGGAGAAGCCAGGTGGTCCATTGCGTGGTTCCATTGGGTCTTTCCCTTAGGCCTTGGGCCTGTCCCATGGGTGGGGGGTTCAGGTTTCAGTTCCCCTCAGAACTGGTCCTTGAGTTTCACTTTGATTCAGCAAGGGAGAGCCTTCGTGAGAGCCAGGGCTGCTGAACCCCCACCCTGTCCTGTTTACACACTTGCTTTGCCCAGACCCCCTATGTTCCCCCAGACTTTAGCTCCTGTCTACTCAGCGTGCTGCGCCTATGTTTGGAAAAGCCCTGGGGATATAAACTTTTGGTCTTTGGACCTCCTTTAAACTTAAAAATTATTGAGGATATTGAGGACCTCGGGGAGTTTTAGTTTATATGAGTTAATTAAAATGGTTATTAATTTATTAAAACAATAAACAAGTAGCACACGTATTATTTTGAAATAGGATCTGTGTTTTCCAGACAAAGATTTAGTAGGAGTGGTGCTGTTTTACAATTATCCAAATTTCTTTAATGTTTGGTTTGACAGGAGACAGCTGGAATCTCAGAACTGCCTCTCTATTCACTGTCCCAATACCACACATCCTAAACTCTGGAAAATTCCACTGTGTACTTGTGAAATACCAAGAGTGAAGACAAATAGCAGTTACATTCTTACGAAAGCAGTTCCTACCTCACAGCCCCCTGAAAGATCCTGAGGACCCCACAAGTGTCTCTGAACTATACTTTGGAAGTTTCTATCCCAGGTGTTGGGTGGGGTTCAGTGGCCAGGAACCCCACACCCAGGCTATTCCTGACTCAGTTTGCTTGCTGGTCACTCATACAAATAGGGACAACAGATAAGTGGTTTTGGCTAAAAGAGATTTGGCTTCCCCCCCCCCCAGCTTGTTTCCTTATGTGCTAACAGTAGCTGCCAAGTGTTCCCTAAGAATTGTCACCCTATCCATCTCCTCTTCCAGTTCAGCTCTGCCCTAGCTTGCAGGCCCCACATCCTTGGCATATTTTTGGTGGGAGAAAACTTGATCATGATATTGATTGGGGATGAAATAAAGAAATACCTTTAGTGTTTATCTTGATGCCTGGCACTGGAGGAAAAGCAAGTCTGAAAGGAGATCTTTGATTGCATAGGGGCTTCTGGGTATTTCCAGAACACCACAGGAGGGTGACTCACACACAGGTGCATAGTGCGGTGTGTGCTTGTGTGTGTATGTCTGATTTCACTTTGACAATTCAGTCTTCACTTTCACTGGTATAGAAGTAGCAGTAACAGAAAGATGAAGGAGATGATGTGAGAGGCTTTGTGGTGAAATCAAGCAAGCTATGAACAAACACAGACAGATGTGACCCCTTGAGGGACTGGCCAGGAGGATTTAAATGAGGGTGTTAGACACTTCCCAGCACCAGCCACCAGGTGGCACCATTGACCCAGGACAGCTTAGTTGCTCTCCAGGGTTAGGGACCAGAGGGGTATCAGGGCAGTGGGTACTGGCCATTTGTGAACTACTATGCTTGTTCCTGGGCCAGGAATGGCATGCCTGGATAGGCTAACTATTTATCTGAGTTTCACTTCTCTGCTCAGTCAGGAAGGGAGGCTGATCATTGCTTTTGGGATTAATCCCATCATTCCTGACCCAGATGTCTTAACACAAATCTTTCTGGGAATTCTTGGGTCTGAACCTTTACTTGTTTGTGTGATCTTGGGCAAGTCACTGCTCTCTGAGGCTTATTTTTTTTCATATAAAATGGACAAATGAATCTTTTTCTTTCAATGTGTGTATAAGTGTTTTGCCTGCATGTATGTAAGTGTACCGCATGTGTGCAGTGCCCACAGAGGACAGAAGAGGGTGTCCGATTCCCCTGGAACTGGACAGTTGTTAGCCATCATGTAGGTGCTGGGAACTGCTGAGCCATCTCTCCAGCTAAATCAATCTTAAGGATCTGACCTGTGATGTGCCAGGGAAAACCCTGGAGTTGGAATTAGATTTTTGCCCTTACTGTTAGCTCTGTGACCTTGGACAGATCATTTCTCCTAGGAAACATCGCCTTTCAATAAATCTCTTCTTGGTTTTGTAGAAAATAGGTGATTGGAAAAAAATTATTGGTGTCAGGGGAAAGGGGTTGCTATTTATAATTCCTCCTGGAAATCCAGTTAGCCAGAAGCAGGGGTCCTGTCGGCCTCACTACTTAGGTTTGTGCCTCTGCTTAAGCCCAGAGAAAGGCTTTTTTGGCAGATGTCTGCCTGAGGACGCTGTGTCTCTGTCTTAAATATTTCTTCAATCTATTTCTCCCCATCCCCACTGCTGCTGCATTGGTCCAAGCACTCTGTTTTTTAAGACTTTTGCTGCCTGCCCATGTCCCTGACTTCTCCAAAGGGTTTGCCCTCCAGTGTCTCCTCTGCAATTCAGTTCTGATTGGTGACTCGTGGAAGTGTTTTAAGACTTTGCAGCTGCCCACTGTTCTCAGAAGCCCCCTGAACATCTTAACAAGGCTACAGCAGGCACCTGTGACCAGACACCTGACCATCTCATGAAGCCCTGAACCACCTCACCTTTTCTCTTTTCATGATCCATCTGTCAAACTGAGCCTCTTTCTAGCAGTTCCCCAGCACCACGTGCTTGGTCCTGCTTGCCTCCTGAGACTCACGTGCATGGGTTAGAGTCAGGCAATCTGGGTTCTAGTGCTAACTGCACCGGACACAACTCCTGTGACTGGGGAAGTTGTTTTACCTGTAGGCCCCTGTTTCCCTACACGCAAAGACACCAGTTGTGCCTGCAGTTGCACCATGGAGATGCACTTGAGATACTCAGAAAACCCTGAGGCCTGCTAGAGCCCAGGAAATTGGGTATATTTCATTAAGGTCGCTTCCACAATGGGGACTTCCCTGCCCACCTGTCCCCTCTAGCACTGTTAATAAAAGTGTCACATCTGCCGTTCTTCTATTTTCCCTATAAGACTGTGAGTTCCACAGAGGCAGGAAGCTTGTCTGCAGCAGTCACCATGTCACCTTATTGCTCAGCTCATGGTCTGGTACATGGTAGCAAATACTTCCTCTTTGGCAGACTAGATGTGAGAGAAGCAAGCCACAAGCCTGGATGGTTCATGAGGTGATTGCAGAGTGAAAGGTAGAGCCTCGCCCATTACACATCCTTGTCTTCTTCCTGCATGGGCATTAAGTCCCATAGAAAGGACATGTGATGCTAGTTCTATAGGAAAGGGAGTTCTCCCTTGGCCTAGGACACACATGCACAGACAGACATGTGGCCCTTCTTTTGCCTGCCATATGAGCATGGGCTCTGAACAGGAACTGCAATAACGTGCAACTATAATCACTAGTACTTACAGGGTTTTGACATTTAGATGATTAATGCAGTTAATATATACAACCAGTGTAACAAGTAGATACTGTCATCACCCCATTTTACAGAGATTCAGGGAGATCAAGGAAGGTGCCCCAGTTTATACTGCTCAGCCCAGATTTTGCCAGTGGTAGTGTTGGGACTGGCATCTGGGTAGGTAGCTCTAGTGTGCCGTTATCTCCACTCCGGTCTGTCTTTCACAGAGAGTGCCACCACAGGACAGTGCCAGTGTGAGACTGAGTGTCCTCATGGCCGTGTCCTCAGCTTTCTCTGCCATGGGCCTTCAAGGCCACTTTTGTGTGGGTTCTGTCCTGAGGATGGACGAGAGGATGAAGCTCCGGGATGGTTCATCCTTCAGGGGCCTTGTTCCCCAGCACTGCTCTGCATACTTCCTCGCCACACCTTTGAGCTGGTCAGCTTCAGTAGTGACTGGCCAGTTATAGTCACAGAGAATAGCAGCATGGCTGGAGGGGCTCCCAGCCCAGGCCTTCCTGTTCCTGGCTCTGTGAGCTTTCAGAGCTGAGAGCTTGACTTCCTTATGTGTCAAAAGGGGCCTTTTCCTGCCTTTCCTGGTAACTAAAAAAAAAAAAAAAATTGCTATTCATATTTTGATTCACATTAGCCATAGCAAAGTTCAGATCAGGGAGAATTTTTCTAATATCAGAGCAGAGTATTTTTACCCTGAATCCAGATTCCTCAATAAAAGTTTATGGAAAAATTTCTCTCTCTCTCTCTCTCTCTCTCTCTCTCTCTCTCTCTCTCT
>NW_008350402.1:1865987-1901186 GCF_000622305.1 Nannospalax galili
CTCCTCTCTCCTCTCTCTTCTCTCCTCTCTCCTCTCTCCTCTCTCTCTCTGTCTCATATGTACCACGATGGCCTCCAACTCACAGTGACCCTCCTGCCTCAGCTTTCTAAGACTAAAATTACAATCATGGAACATGCATGGCTTTCGTGCTTTTAAAAGTGGTAGTTTTATACACATTGCAAAATCTAATAGGATTATTCTGGTTAGGTTAGAAGAAGAAAAAAAGAACCAATCAGAATTTATTTACTTATTTATTTATTGAGATACGGTCTCAAGTAGCTCAGGATGGTCTTGAACTTGCTATGTAGCTGAGGGTGATCTTGAATTTCTGGTTTTTCTGCCTCTGTCTCCCAATTTCAGGAATTACAGGTGTGTACCACACCCAGTTTCTGCAGTGCTAAGGATACACCCAGTGCTTTGTATATATACTAAGCAAGCACTCTCCCAACTGAGGTTACCCCTCCATCCCCCCAACCAAAATTTATACAGACAGAACTTTAACCCCATGCTTCAGAACTCAAATAATTCAAGTTAACTTGTGGGGCTCTTGAAGATTGGTGAACACGTGTTGAGAGAAGCCTGGGTTCCTTGTCTGGTTTCACCACTGCACTGCTGTGTGATCTTAGTTGGGGGTCCTGCCCTTTCTGGGCCCCCATTTGGATGTACAGAGCCTGACAACCTTCCTGCTCCCAGTTCTCTCTCCTCTTGAGCCCCCTCCCCACTCCTCCATCTACTCTCTTCGGCTCCTTTCTCTCTGAGACACAGACTCCATCCAGCACTTCTGAATGGCACTTTTGTTCCGTGAACATCTCTTTTTTGAAAAGGACGATTGGTCAGGTTTGTACCTTTAAACGCTAGTACATTTTATCAGTTAAGAACCTGAGCAGCTCTCTCTCCAGAGACAATCTCAAGGAGGCAGACAGAAGTGGCAGAGTGGGAGGTGAACAGGAGACAATTGATGGAAAAACAACAAAACCTCTCCTGGGGTCTAAGGAGTATCTTTCCAACAAAGGCCTCCTTTCCTGCCCCTCCCCATGGTTCCTGAATCTTCCAGCCCAACTTCACTTGTGACTTGGATCCCCATCTTGGCTCCCTGTGGAAGGGAGAGGGGAGGGGGCAAGAGTAGAGCCTGTGACTGAACTGTCCTTGTTCAAGGCCTCTCTGAGATGGGGCTAGGAGCCCTGGACTCTCTTGGGCCTTAGGTTCCACCTCTGCACTCCCTTGCTGGTGGTCTTCAGTAACTTTTTCTGAGTATCAGTCCCCTCCCATTTTACTCTTTTTGGGAAAAGGACGATTGGTCAGGTTTGTACCTTTAAACGCTAGTACATTTTATCAGTTAAGAACCTGAGCAGCTCTCTCTCCAGAGACAATCTCAAGGAGGCAGACAGAAGTGGCAGAGTGGGAGGTGAACAGGAGACAATTGATGGAAAAACAACAAAACCTCTCCTGGGGTCTAAGGAGTATCTTTCCAACAAAGGCCTCCTTTCCTGCCCCTCCCCATGGTTCCTGAATCTTCCAGCCCAACTTCACTTGTGACTTGGATCCCCATCTTGGCTCCCTGTGGAAGGGAGAGGGGAGGGGGCAAGAGTAGAGCCTGTGACTGAACTGTCCTTGTTCAAGGCCTCTCTGAGATGGGGCTAGGAGCCCTGGACTCTCTTGGGCCTTAGGTTCCACCTCTGCACTCCCTTGCTGGTGGTCTTCAGTAACTTTTTCTGAGTATCAGTCCCCTCCCATTTTACTCTTTTTGGTTGTGTGTGTGTGTGTGTGTGTGTGTGTGTGTGTGTGTTGTGTGGTGCATGCACCTGAGTGTATGAGTGAGCACATCCATGTGCACCCATGGGGAGGCCAGAGCAGGACATCAGGTATCTTCCCTTATTGTTTCCCATGTCATGCCTTGAGACAGGGTCTTTCACCAAATTGGAAGCTCACCGTTTTCGCTAGGCTGGCAGGGCCAGAGAGCTCTCTGGATCTACCTGTCTCCATCCTTGAATGTGAGGTATGCATAGCCATCCTCACTTTTTATATGGGTGCTGGGAATTCAGGCTCATGTCCTCCTCCTTGAAAAGCAAGCACTCTAACCCACTGAGCCGTCTCCCCAGCCCTATCTTTGTTTTTTTGTTGAGACAAGGTCTTGTCCTGCAGTCCAAGCTGGTCTTGAACTCCCAATCCTCCTGCCTCGGTGTCATAAGTGCTGGGATTATAGGCATGTGCCACCACACCCAACTCTATCTTTTTATTGGTAAAAGAAAGAGCGAATGCCTCCATCAAAGTCTCATGCAAGTTTTAGTGAGACTTCATGTACAAGAAAGTGCTTTGCTCTACATCTTGTATAGCTCTGTGTACCTACTAGGGCATCCTTGTAGCTCATGTTATATCTACTTTGGGATCTTGGACAAGTTCCTTAGCTTGTCCAAGCATTAATTTTTTCATCTGTGAAGTGGGGACTGTAAGATTTAGGCCATACAGTTCTTTCGAGAATTCCCTATTAGATGTATGATGCCTATGCCCTACATGGCAGTGACAGGAGCCAAGGTCTGGGTTGGGGGAGGTTTCTTTTTTATTTCTTCACAGAGTCCCTCCTTTAAACACATCACAGAGTACTGAAGTCAAAGCTTTGGAGACCCAACTGGTTGTCTGTACTCTCCAAGCTCTTGGGACCATTTTTCTGCCTTGTGCTCAAATCACTCTCTGTGAGAGGGAGATGATAGTGTCTTCCAGGAGCTGGACAGGTGGCACTCAGGTGGCTGGCCAATCACCTATTCCAGGCCTACATAGGGAGAGTCTGTCACCAAATAAAGCAATGAAAAAATAGTACTTGCTGGCTGGGTATGTAGCTCAGTTGGTAGAATGTTTGCCTCACATCAACCAAGGCCTAGATTTGATCCCCAGAACCACATAAACTGGAAGTGGTGGTACGCACCTGTAATCTCAGTGCTCAGGAACTGGAGGTGTAAAGATCAGAAGTTCAAGGTCATCTTCAGTTACTTAGTTAGAGGCCTTCTCACTAAGGGCTACAAGTGACTCTGTCTCAAAACAAACACCATCTGCTTAAGACGATTGTGGGGTTAGACCATGCTTTGCAGGGCTTGATTCCCGGTGGGCTTTCGGAAGGGCTACAAGTGACTCTGTCTCAAAACAAACACCATCTGCTTAAGATTGTGGGGTTAGACCATGCTTTGCAGGGCTTGATTCCCGGTGGGCTTTCGCTGGTGATCCTGCCAGCCCTTGAGTCCTGCATACTCACACCCAGGACTTAGGCTTTGAAGGATCCCCAGCCACTACCTGCTTCTGAGTCTTGGCGGGAGCACGCAGGGACGGGTTTATTAAAGGTCACATATCGAGGTCTTTGAGAAAGGCCCAGGGTCCTTGCTATCCTCTTGGCAAAGGACCCTTCTTGGGGCGGCTGGAGCTGCTCCTGGGCGGGCTGGCCAGGTGCCCCGCAGGCCTCGCTCCTGCTCTCGGCCCGGCCTGCGAGTTTAGTCCCAGGCCTTGCCTGGCGCTGCGTGGAAGGAGAAATCAATCCCACGGCGGTAGCACCGGGCGCCCTCGGGAAGGGGCCGCCTGCCCGCGCCCGGCCTCCGCCGAACATTTGCAATTTAATTGACATTTGGCGGCAGGAAGCCAATCAGTATAAGTCAATTGACGTTCCGAGATAAAACTAATCGGCGGTGGGCGCTGCCCCCGCCGGTGCGGCCGCGGCTAGGCCTCAGGGCGCAGCGTGGCGGCCGCTGCGCCGCAGGCCGGCCTCGGCAGGTGACGGCGCTGGCGCGTGTCTCGGCCCGCGAGGGGGCAGCCCGCGGCCCGCTGATTGCCGCGCAGCCCACGGCGGCCGGGAGAGGACCGTAATGAATGACTTTATTTGCCGGGGCCCTGCTGAGAACAATTGAGTTTGTTATGGTAACAACGATGCCAGCTTTCCGCGGCCCCGGGGGGCGCGCGCGCGGCGGCAGCAGGAGCTGGGCAGCCGAGCAGATGATGCGCGCGGAGCCGCGGGGCGCGGGCGCGGGCGGGGCCGGGGGACAGACCAGGCGTCACACCGGAACCTGGGTGACCACGAGAGGGGCGCGCGGCAGCCTCGGACCCAGGTGCTAGGACAGAGTGCTGGGGACGCAGTGCAGAATGGGCATGGGAATCTGCTGAGTTCCTTGCTTCCTGGTTGGACCAGCCAGTCTTCCTGGCTGTGTCCAAGCCTAGAGGCGGGTTCTGGTCTTGCTGAGAGATGCTCTGACATTCTCTGTTTTTTTTTGTTGTTGTTGTTTTTGGTTTTGTTTTTTTTTTGCAAAAGGCACAAGGACATCCCTTCCTTGGGGACTTGGGGGCTGGATTTCAGTCCGGTTATCTCAGCTCTGTGCTAGGAGAGACAGCCTGCCTTCCACCTCTGCCTCGTGTGCTCCCCCTGTGCTTTCTGGCATGGCATCTGCCACAGGACGCCTTTCTTGCTGAGTAGGGTACCTCTGAGCTCCTTCCAGATTCCTATTGCCTTCTCCATTAGAGCATGAGTTTTGAGGGCAGGGGTGAGGGTGGGATGGAGAGTGTGGGCTACTTGAGATGCTTCCCAGAAAGCCTCAGGGCTTGGCATAGAGCTTGGAATGGAAGGTGTGTGTGTGTGTGTGTGTGTGTGTGTGTGTGTGTGTGTGTGTTCGGGGGGTCTTGCTTTTTAAGATCAGGTTTCCATTATTCATTATTCTATTATTATTTTAGAGATTTTTTGGCACCTGCCTTCTATCCCTAAAAGAGCTTCTGGAGGACTTTTTGTGTCCCTGAGAGAGCCCAGGGCATCTATAGCAACTTTACACCCTGCAGCCCAGCAGCTCCTCCTCACAGATGACGTTCAGTGTTTCCTTCTTTGCCACCCTAAAATGAAATTTAGGTGAAAGATAACTGACCTGCACACGTTGACTTAGAAAAGCAACACAATGCACAACTGCAACAGAAAAATAAAATCATAATGAAATGGTGTATTTCATTATGTAAATGAGCAGGCAGGACTACACCAGGAGACCCCAGGAAGTGAGTAGCTGCCTGCCCAGTGTAGAATCACAGTGAATTCAGCAGCTACAAGGGCAGCAGCTGTGTTTTTTGGCAATAGCAATGGCATTGGTGGTATTGTCACCAGTAAACTGAGCTTCTGAAATTGTGAACATATCCTGATAAATTCCAGCCAAAGAAAAGCACCATTTCCCCTCCATTTATATGGTGGTTGTATTCCTGGAAGTCAGTAGATATTAAAACACCAAGATTTGTGACCATGAGTAAAATAGAGTTAGCTTTGTGACTGATTGCTTAATGTGTCATTCCAAAGATACGTGGGGTTCAGGCAATTTTTTTTTTTTTAAGACAGGGTCACCTGTAGCCTAGGATGGCTTCTAGGTTCAATCTCCAGCACCACATGAACATGTATGATGACCCAAATCTGTAAACTAATACTTGGGAGTTCGAAGCAGAGGCATCATTATTAATTCAAGGTCATCCTTGGCAACATGCAGGGTTCAAGGCCAGCCTGAATTACATGAGGCCTTGCCTAAAAAGAAAAGTAAGATTTACATATGTGATGCACCTACTGTATGTAAGACTTATACTCCAAAAGACAAAAAAATAAAAACAAAACCTAAATAAACCCATGACACTTGGTCTATACATGGGCTATGAAAGCTGCATGCCCTTGCTTCATGGGTGCTAGGCCCCACTTATATCTGCTACCTGTCTGGGATTTCCTCTTTGTCCTCTCTCATGCCCCTAATTCCAATCCTGGCTCAAATGTCCCTTCCTCCACGAAGGCTTCCTTGACTCCCTAACCTGATAAATGCTTAAACATGGGAATTCAGTTTGGGCAGACCCTTTGCTCTAAGTACATTGTGTCATTTTATTTATTTACCTATCTACTTACTTACTTACTTACTTACTTACTTACTTACTTACTTACCTACTTACTTAGGGTTTCATGTAGGTCAAGCTGACCTCAAACTTTCTATGTAGCAAAGGACGGCCTTGAAATTCCTGGTCCTCCTGCCTCCACCTCCCAAATGTTTGGATTACAGGCATGGAACACCACACTCAGCTTTGTCATTTTAATTAATCAATTTAAAATTTTTTCTTTTCTTTCTTTTTATTTTATGTATATGAGTGTTTTGCCTGCATGCAAGTGTACCTTGTGCATGCAGTGTCCTCAGAGGCCAGAAGAGGGTGTCAGATCCCCTGTAACTGGAATTTACAGGTGGTTGTTAGCTGCCATCTGGATGCTGGGAACCAAACTCAGATTTCTGCATGAGCAGTCAGTACTCTTAACTGCTAAGCATCTCTCCAGGCCCCTAATTAATCATTTTTTGATACAGTCTCATTAAGTAGTCCAGGCTCACCTCAGCTTTCATTCTACCTTCAGAGTGGGTTTACAGGTGTAGGTGACCAGGCTCATTTTTTCCTTTGAATTAGGCACATAGCTTTCTTTTCCCTGTCCTCACTGAGTGACCTAAGATGTGCTCACTTGTTTGGGGATCTGCCTGCTCACCTACTCTGACTTAGCAGGCCTGTTGTAACTTATTGACCCCAGTGAGCAGGTGAGGTAAGGGATGTGGAAGGCTATGCAGCTGACAAGCATCTGAGCCAGGCAGAACTTGTACTCTGTGAATTATACCTTTGACACTTAAACAATTCCAAGATGGAGCTCCCTCCTGGGGGACAGTCACCTATTTACTGGCCCCTGATGTGGTGTTGGCACTGTGGTCTCAGTAGTGGACGATGCCTGGTCACCCCCTCTGTTCCCTTCAGAAGTTCTGTCACTGGACCTCAAACAGGGCATGGAAGCATCAGATGGGGGCAGGGAATGACCCCAGTTTCTTAGCAGGAGGTATGCCTCCTTTTGCCTGTTGTTTGATTTTATTTCAATGGAAGTTCTACTTTTATCCATTCATCCTACAAGTGTTTATTTTTCTAGATGCCATGGACGTATCAAAGAACAAGGCAGACAAAAATGTTTGTGCACAGGAGCAGCATTCTACCCAGGACAGGGAGAATAAATAAGAATGGCCAATCATGAGTTGTTAAGTGCTTTGACTTTTTTTTGAGAGCTGCAGATGGAGCCCAGGGACTGTGCACATGCTAGGCAGGTGTTACGTGCTGCTGTTAAGGAGAATGATAGAACTAGGAAGGAGTTGAGACAGCAGCTTGTGTGTGGGACTTGCTGTTTTATGAAGGTTGGTCTGAATACAGAGATGTCATTTATGCAGAAACTCTAAAGAAAGCAGGAAATGTGCTGCTCAAACAGATAGGTAGGAAAGTTCCAGAGAAAGGGAACAAAAGTGCAAAGCCCTGAGGCAGGGTGTACTTGGCATGGGCTGAGGAGCCAGGAGGAGGTCAGTGTGACCAAAACAGGAAGCGGAAGGGGAGAGTAGGAGGGCTCAGAAATGTGTGGCTGGGGAGATGGCACAGTGGTTAAAGCACAAAAGGACCAGAGTTTGGATCCCTGGAACCCATGTGAATGCCAGGTGGGCATGAGATCCACCTGTAATTCCAACCTCTGAAGGTGGAGACAAGGGATCCTGGCTAGCGTATAGACAAGCTCTGGGTTTGATTGAGAGACCCTGCCTCAAAAAGAATAAGGTGGAAGAGCAGCCAAGTAAAATTCTTAAGCCTTGGGCCTGCACATACAGGTACACACACATGCGTGTACTTTCACACACTTATGTGAGCCCACATAAGTATGAATACACACATGCACATACACAACACATACATACACACATGTGCAGACACAACACACACATACATTTGAAAATAAGAAAAGAGAAAAAAAAGGTGGGGCCGAAGGGGGAGTAGGCAGACCGAGAAAGGCCATGTCAGCTATAATTGTGGATCTTGCTGAGAGTGGGCTTCAGCTAGAACTTTTACCAGAGAGCATCTGAGGGCTTTCCATCTCCTGCCTCTGCCAGCAGTCTCTCCTAACCATCTCCAAGAGCTATGAGCTCTCTCTGGATAAGGAGTCTCTGCTTACCTGGGCAGCTGACTCATTCATCCCTCCACACACACTGTGGCCGTATCAGACTGTGAAGGGCCCCTCCCCAGAGTCTGGAACAAATTGTGAATGTATCGTTAAGATCAGGTAAGGGGTTGCTCTTTGGGACAGAGACGGGGGAGTCTGAGATATGAGGACTGAGGCTACTAGAAGGCCGGCTATAATTTTTGTGGAGGTGGTGTGCACAGAAGGTGGCCCTTGTGCTTGGCACAGCTTTGAGCCTGCAAGAGCCACCTCTTCCAGGCAGCCATTCTGACCAACTGAATTCCCCTGGTTTTCCAAAGTATAGTCTTGGCTTGACTTGGACAGTGAAGAGTGAAATTCTCACTATTGATAGAGGCTGGTGGTTTGGCATAAATTAGGGAAGCTTCTAGAGAAAGAGGGAAATCCTGAGTTGACCAGCTCAGGATCTCTGTGTTAGTTCCCGTGAGATTTCTGGGTGTCTGAGTGACTTTGGGCAGTTGTTTACTGTCCTCCAAGCCTTACTTGGTTCCTAAATTTTATAAGAAGCTGTAGACAATTTTAGAAATCATCCTATGATCAAAAATGATCAAAAACTTCAGATGAAATTTTTGAAGATGTTTCTTTCACCCAAGCAATCAGTGACAGGATGATTTGCCTAAAACCACTTGGCAAATTCTGAAATTGCTCAAAGGGTAGACTCTGTGGGTCAAAGGCTCTACAGAGCTGGCGCACTGGGGTTCCTAGTCTCCTCTGGTCTGATCACTGTGCTGTGTGAATTTGGGCAGGCTTCCTCTACCTTTCTGCACATTGGATTCCATAATCTAGTGCCATGGTCCAAGGTCAGCCTTAGAAGCAGATAAGCAGGTGCATGGTGTCACACACAGTATGACTATGTCTGAGGTGTAGAGATTGTTATTATTACTGTATTATTGTTGTTGTTTTTATCATTTTCTGATGTGCTTTTCCTCCAGACATGCACATTTGCGTATCTGATACAAAAAATACACTCATGCTGAATAGAGACCCCAAACAAGTCAACTTACTCACATAGTCAGGAAACAGCAGGGCTTCCATGCAGAAAGAAGAGGACCTCCCATTACTCGTCATCATAAATCCACCCCTCTGTGCATGTGTTTGGTGTGTGTGGTACACTTCGGATACACACAAAAGTCTCTTGAGTTCTTTTCAGCTGGGATGGAGATGACTCACGTTGGCAGGCAGAGGCTGATCTCTGTGTATCCAAGAGGAGTCGAGCTAGTCCAAGTATATCTAACAGGTCAAGCTCTGAAATGAAGAAGCAATAAGCCAGTGAAATGGTACTATCACCGAAACATGATTGATCAATTGAATTCTATCAGAGACAGTGGACAGTGAGATTAACTCAGGCCTGATAGGTTCAATGAGTTAAAGCATGATGTTCATTTCAGCCTCATTTCACCAGTCTTTGCTTGTGAAATTGGTCAATCAATAGAGGTTGAAGATCATATATATATATATATATATATATATGTGGAACCATCTTATGGGGAATATCTCGGCTGTTGGCTCTTGGCTGGGGCTGCCTGAGGTGGGTAATGGAGACAGAACAGGGATTCCATCAGCCCCATCAAAATGGCCTGATATCTTCTCCAAATGAAAAGTATTTTTGGATCTCTGATGATTTATCTTTTTTTTCCTCTCACTTTGATCTATGGCAAAACCCATACCCATCTTGGAGAAATATAGTGATTTCTCCTGAAAACATTTGTGCAATGATCAGCTGGATACACTTCAAAATATGAGCCTTCTGTTTAGTTATATCATTCTTGGAGAGGAAAAGAAATAAAGACAGTAATTTAAAAACTCAAGTGGGGGTAATGCAAAGATATCAGAATATATATGATTTTTAAACTCTTATTTATTTCTGCCCAGTGGGGGGATGAGAGACAGACTGCTGTGCTCTGGGAAAACTGACAAAGGAGGCATGCAGAAGCCCTTCCAAGGTACAACAAAAACAAACCCTTTAGCATCCTTTGGTCTTACTGAAAAGCACGGTCCCCAGGAACAAATCACCCTTTGCTCCTAGTAATATTTCACTTGCTTTGGAATAGTTTCACTAGGGTGGTTAACATCCTCCTAATTAGTGTGCACATCTCTCTGTAAGGTGGACTAATTAGGTACCATAGGAAAAGGTAATGGACTCAGACAATGTAGATTAGAGAGAACAGACCTGTCCTGTGGCAACACAACCCTTTTCTGTTCTCTGAAGTCTTTGTGACACTTTGGTGCACAAAAATGTTGTCCATCTCTTCATACCAGCATCATGAGAATTTTGATAATAAACTTGCACTATTTGTATGTCAGAGAGCTTTTGCAGACTTTATGTAATGACTTCCCTCTGCATTCTAATTGTACTAAATCAGCACCAGGCTTCCAGGTGCACTGAAGCCTTGCGTGTGCTTCCGTCCGGATGGAATACACGTTCTCTCTCCTGCCCCTTTCTTTGGCTAACTCCCTCTGACTCATCCTTAAGACTCAGGCTGTCTTTTCTTCAAGGGAGCCTTTTTAGACTATTCTGTCTCAGTCTGGATTAAGTGGAGTGGCTTACGGGGTGGGGCGGTTCCAAGGATACCCTGAAATCAGGCTGCTCGCATTTGAATCCTATCTCCTCTACTTTTTAGCTGTGGGGCCTGAGCAAGGTATTTCACTCCCCTGTGCTTCCCTTTCCTCATTTGTAAAGTAAAGGCAACAGCAGACTCACCAACCTGGCAGGGGGAGTTACAGGGGCTCAGTAAGTCAGGTGCTTGGAAGAGATGCTCCCAGAGGAAGCTCTCAATATGGTGGGCTACCACTGTCTGCCTCCAGGGTGGTGTCTGCCTCCAGGGTGGTGTCTGCTTTACAGCTTCCAGTACTTCCCTCAGCACCATAGCATGAGTGTCTACTGATCCTGTACACCAGGGAGGAATTGAGACTTAAACCCTGTAAGCTCTGGATCAAGGGCAGGGCTGGACACCCAATCTGGTGCTCAGAAATGGATGGAGATTTAGAGCAGGCATCAGAGGCCATGTGGTCTAGGTCCATCTTGCTTTAGACCTGCTGTCTGGCCCCAGACAAAGCCCTTTGCCATCTAGCTCCACTATTGCCATCCCTGAGCATGTGATCTCCAGTCCCTTGGGTCCTTTCTGTCACTAGTGCCTCTGACTCATTGGGTAATGCACGGCACAATCAGATTCACTTGAGTCAAACCTGAACGCATTTGCCGATTTCACAATTTCGCATTTCCTTCTCTGAGAAGAAAGATTGAATGAAACTAATGGCTGAATCGCAGTAGTTACAATGGAATTTTCCTCCATGCCACTTTGATTTTTCTCAGTCTGTGGCCCTAGTTTGGGGATGAACTATAAAATCACCTGGAGCAATGATTTTGGTTCATGGGACATTGCCATTCCTGCCACCCTGGTCCACCATAGACGTCCTAAAATGGCATCCAGCTGGCTCTGATTGTCTGTGCCTGGATTCCCATGCCTTTGCCTGGCTTGGCACTTTGTCCCTGTGCATCCAGCTCTGGATTAGGTGCCTTTCCACCAGACTCCTCATCTCTGTGTTGCTCCAAATTTCCCCAACAGGACCACACAGATAACAGAAACTCAGAATCAGTTGGAGTAGAAGAATGAAGTGCATCGTTGCCTTTGGGCTGAGCAATAGATGACGGGATGCCTTTGCCTTTTGGGAACTCCAGGAAGCTTGGGGCTCATCTCAGCCTGGGTGTATCACTTCTCTGGGTCAACATTTTATGAACTGCTTCAAACCTTAGGCAGATGGAGCATGAACTAGTAGTGGCTGCTGTCCTCCTCTGGAGGAGCTGACAACGACGGATGGTCTTCTCTGCTCTAACATATTTGTTGCGGTGCAGAGTGGCTGTTGCGGAGCTGCCTTGCTGCATGCAGTCCTGCAGCCTCTTGCATCCTCCTAGGTTATTCATTCAGTCACATTTATCAGCATTTTCTGTGTTTCAGGTAGTCACATGGCTACTGCCCTCAGACAGCTCATACACACAGCAAGGGAAGCAAGCAAGATTCTAGAAACAGCATCTACTGAGCACCAGGTGTTATGCTTAGAATTTTATGCTGATTTTTATTTAGGTCTTTGAGCAACCTCAGGTTCTATGACCGTCCCATTTTTCAGACGAGGAAACCGAGGATTAGGGACATTTAAAAAGTTGCTCAGGCAGGACCTGGTGTTTCAGGCTCAGAATTGCAAGCTATCCTGGGGGCTGAGGCAGAAGTATGGCAAGTTCAATGACTACCTGGGCTGCAGAGTGAGTTCAAGGTCAGCTTGGGTGACTTAGTGAGACCTTGTCTCAAAATAATGGATAAAAAGAGAGCTGGAGATATAATGCAGTGGTAGAGAACTTGCCTGGTGCACAATACCTTGGTGTCAGTTCTAAGTCACACGCATGCGCGCACACACACACACACACACACACACACACAGAGTTTCTTGGATACCAAGGGTTTGTAAGGGCTAGAGAGAGGATTTGAACCTGGCCTGTCTGAGAATGGGATACCCAAGCTTCTCCGGCATTTTAAACCACAACAGCTCCATCCTCATGCACATAAGAAGCCTAGAAGTGCTCTGTTGTATATTTACTGTGTGATCCTGAATCTCTTTTAAATCTCTCTCTCTTGTTTCCTTGACTGTAAAATGGAGGCCTCCAGAGGACTAAGCTCACAAGGTGGGTTGTAAGAAGTGAACTCCAGATCAAAATGGTAGCCTGTAAAAACCTCTAAAGGAGACCAGAAGAAATGATGACTGTCGTAGCCTTTGGACTGAGGCAGGCTTCTGGGTAGGAGTAGCATCACGCTGAGCCTTCCTGGGTGGGGTGAAGGGTATGCAGTACAGGGAACAGGATGGACAGAGCCTTTAAGGAGTGGTGGTGTGAAGGGTATGCAGTACAGGGAACAGGATGGACAGCAACTTTAAGGAGTGGTGGTGAGGAGGGAATGCCGTCCAGGGAAAAGCATGGACAGAGACTTTAAGGAGTGGTGGGGTGAAGGGTATGCAGTACAGGGAACAGGATGGACAGCAACTTTAAGGAGTGGTGGTGAGGAGGGAATGCCGTCCAGGGAAAAGCATGGACAGAGACTTTAAGGAGTGGTGGGGTGAAGGGTATGCAGTACAGGGAACAGGATGGACAGCAACTTTAAGGAGTGGTGGTGAGGAGGGAATGCCGTCCAGGGAAAAGCATGGACAGAGACTTTAAGGAGTGGTGGGGTGAAGGGTATGCAGTACAGGGAACAGGATGGACAGCAACTTTAAGGAGTGGTGGTGAGGAGGGAATGCCGTCCAGGGAAAAGCATGGACAGAGACTTTAAGGAGTGGTGGGGTGAAGGGTATGCAGTACAGGGAACAGGATGGACAGCAACTTTAAGGAGTGGTGGTGAGGAGGGAATGCCGTCCAGGGAAAAGCATGGACAGAGACTTTAAGGAGTGGTGGGGTGAAGGGTATGCAGTACAGGGAACAGGATGGACAGCAACTTTAAGGAGTGGTGGTGAGGAGGGAATGCCGTCCAGGGAAAAGCATGGACAGAGACTTTAAGGAGTGGTGGGGTGAAGGGTATGCAGTACAGGGAACAGGATGGACAGCAACTTTAAGGAGTGGTGGTGAGGAGGGAATGCCGTCCAGGGAAAAGCATGGACAGAGACTTTAAGGAGTGGTGGGGTGAAGGGTATGCAGTACAGGGAACAGGATGGACAGCAACTTTAAGGAGTGGTGGTGAGGAGGGAATGCCGTCCAGGGAAAAGCATGGACAGAGACTTTAAGGAGTGGTGGGGTGAAGGGTATGCAGTACAGGGAACAGGATGGACAGCAACTTTAAGGAGTGGTGGTGAGGAGGGAATGCCGTCCAGGGAAAAGCATGGACAGAGACTTTAAGGAGTGGTGGGGTGAAGGGTATGCAGTACAGGGAACAGGATGGACAGCAACTTTAAGGAGTGGTGGTGAGGAGGGAATGCCGTCCAGGGAAAAGCATGGACAGAGACTTTAAGGAGTGGTGGGGTGAAGGGTATGCAGTACAGGGAACAGGATGGACAGCAACTTTAAGGAGTGGTGGTGAGGAGGGAATGCCGTCCAGGGAAAAGCATGGACAGAGACTTTAAGGAGTGGTGGGGTGAAGGGTATGCAGTACAGGGAACAGGATGGACAGAGACTTTAAGGAGTGGTGGTGTGAAGGGTATGCCGTACAGGGAACAGAATGGACAGAGACTTTAAGGAGTGGTGGGGTGAAGGGTATGCAGTACAGGGAGCAGGATGGACAGAGCCTTTAAGGAGTGGTGGTGTGAAGGGTATGCAGTACAGGGAACAGGATGGACAGCAACTTTAAGGAGTGGTGGTGAGGAGGGAATGCCGTCCAGGGAAAAGCATGGACAGAGACTTTAAGGAGTGGTGGGGGGAAGGGTATGCAGTACAGGGAACAGGATGGACAGAGACTTTAAGGAGTGGTGGTGAGGAGGCATTAGAGCATGGACAAACAGTCAGGGATGACCCTGACTGGCAGATCATGGAGGCCTGAGAACTTTGGACTTTGTCTGGTGGGAGGTTTGGAAATGTTCTCCCATTGAAAATGATGGTGACAGCTGGTACCTTGATAAGCATGTCAGTGAGACTGTTTCATTCTGTCCCTAGAAAATCCCCAGGGCTTGTTTATACACCCCTGTTCCCAGTCTGCAGGCGAGGAAACTGAGGGCTTTAGTCTTAGCAGCCGGCATGAAGAGTAAAGGGGAATGAGGTGACCACTGCAGGGAAGGGACAAATCCCAGCTTCTGAGCTGAGCACAAGGTATGCTGTCAGTTTTCTCATCTATGAAATGAGGTAAGAATACTTCCTTCCCATGGATGCCCTGAGGATCACAGAAATGAGAGGGTGCAAAAATCACCTGGCTCAGTGCCTGGCACTGAACCAAGCTCCAGCCAGGGTCAGGAGGTACTTCTTCAAGCTGAAAATTATTTTAATTTTATTTTACTTCTTAAAGATTTTATTAATTTGCATTTTATGTGTAAAAGTGTTTTGCCTGCAGGTATATAAGTGTACCTCATGAGTGCAGTGCCTGCAGAGGCCAGAAGAATGTGTCTGATCCCCTGGAACTGGGGTTACAGATGGTTGTTAGCCACCATGTGGGTGCTGGGAACCGAACCTGAGTCCTCTGCAAGTGCAGCCAGTGCTCTTAACTGCTGAGCCATCTCTCCAGCCCCAAATTGCAAATTAGCATGGTTTGATTTTGGTGGTCTTGGCTTTACATAGATTATATTTTATTATCTATCTGTCTATCTATCTATCTATCTATCTATCTATCTATCTATCTATCATCTATCTATCTATCTATCTATCTATCTATCAACTATCTATCTATTTTTGAGACGGGGGTCTCATGAATCCTAGACTGGCTTCAGACTCCCTATGTAGCCCCATGTAGTCTGGTCTTGAACTCCTGATCCTCCTCCTTCTATCTCCAGTGCTGAGAACACAGGCATGGGTCACCATGCCCAGATAGATTGCTTGTAGACTTGGTCATTGTAGTGCCCTCCAGAGACCAACTCCAGTTTCCTTGGATTCACTTGATCCAAAGAGATTTCCCTGGTGCCAGCCATGCCTTCCCGTCACCCTGGCTCAGAACACCAGGGACAAAGGATCACTTGGGACTTGGCTCTTACATGTGTATGTGTGCGTGCGTGTGTGTGCATGTGTGTGTAGGGGTGGTTCTGGGAGCACAGCAGGTGCCAGAGCTGTGGTAGGAAGTGACAGACTGGACTGACCTGACCTGGGAAAGACCTTGGGCCAGAGCAATAGTAGTGGGTGTTCAGTATTAACCACAGTTGCCAAAAGCTTCAGAGTATATGTGTGGCAGAGAAGAAAAAAAGAGACTTGAGGTCTGGATAGCATGACTCAGTGCTAGAGTGGTAGAGGCCTTTGGTTTGATGGCCAGCAATACTCATGCACACAACACAGAAATTTCTTCCTGTCTCTAACAGGAGCCTCTCCTTTTCTTACTGCATGTCCACTTCTAAACAAAACATTAACAAAGGCAATGGAGTTCTTGACTGGCTTAAGCCATTATTGAGGGATGCAGTAAATATTTCTAGGAGTGTGTGTGGGAGGGGTCACCTACAAATACACCTAACCAAAGAGGAAAATAAGTGTATGCTTATTTGATATTATTCAGCAGGTAAAATGTAGGTAAATTTTGAAGGAGAAAAGGGTTGAAAATTACTCTTGTTTTGAGACAAGGTCTCACTTTATAGCCCAGGCTGGCCTCAAACTCCTTATCATCCTGCCTCAGTCTCCCAGGAACTGGGACTATAGGTGTGTACCATCATGGCTGACTTTAAAGGACTCATTCAACTTCCTTGGTTTATGGAAGGGGTCTAGAAGCCCAGAAAGGGAGAGGCACTTAGGCAGACACACACAGCCAGTAAGGGTGGAGCGAGGGCTAGAACCCAGCTCTGCCGGCTCTCAACTCTTTTCTCACTGGGCCCTGCCCTGGCTGAGGCTGCAGGAGGTTCTGAAGGGGTCTGATGTTAGCTCTAACTCTCTGGAGAAACAACTTTGTGAAAAGCTAGAGGCTGACTCGGAGGTTCCAGCCTCTTCTCCCAGGGCTCCTCAGTGCCCAGTCGAGGTTGGATCCCAAAGGCCAAGGATGCCAGAAGGGATTTGGGAGATTTCTATTTGTTTTCATCTTTTTTACTCCCAGTGAGCATTTTCAGACATAAAGTGTGTGATGATTTTCAAAGAAACAAACAAGATCCTGCAAGAAAAATTCAAGCCTCCTGAATCTGCCCCGTTTTGAAGAAAATGCAAAAGCTTTATGATCTTTTAAGACACACAAGAGACAGCTTTCTCCCAACAGATGGGAATCTCGGGTTATTTTGCCTCTTCCTCCTTTACGTGACCAGACCCGATTGTGTAAAGCTTTTAGCTTCAAAGCCAGGTTCTGAATAACATTGGTTTAACCTGAAATTTAAAGCCAGCATTTCTTTGCTCCCTGAGACGGGGCTTCCTGCCCCTTGCTCCCCTGAAGCTAGCTTCCAGAATGTTAATTCTACGAGCTATGGTTGACTAAGCCCAGCACTGGGTCTATTACATATTATTTGGTTTGGAGTAGCAAAAAAAAAAAAAAAAAAAGATTTAAAGATACTGTGCCCCCTGTATACCTTTGTACGTTGCCTGTGTCTACCCATATATTTAAGCATACCATTCACATTGTGTGTCTGGAATAAAATGGGTCCGAACCTTTCTGTAGTCTGTCTTTAAGACCACAGCTTCCAATTAAGTCAGGCAGCATTTTTGAAGTGGAGCAGAGAAACAGAAGCTCACACCTCAGGCCTGGAGGTTCAGATTTTCCCTCATGCAATGGGTTTTTTTTTTTTTTTTTTTTAATATTCATGCCTCAGAGCATGTAATCTCTTTATGTGGCCCATACCCCCAGTGCACCCACCGACTGTGTGCCACATCCAGAGGTGGGCCAGCCTGTCTCTGGAACAGGCGCATTTTTGTTAAAGTGCTTATCTTGGTTGGTCCTTGCACCTGGCCTGGTCTGATTAGTTTTCGTTTAACATTTGCCTCTTCTACCAGATGTGACTCCAGGAGGGCAAGGGCTGTGTCAGCTCCTGCCTCTGGCTGTGTCCTTTGCATCAGCACTTGATGAGTTTGGTTGAGGGAAGATGAATGGATGAGCGATGGCAGGTGGAAGGATCCTGATGTGTACACTAGACCTGCTGAGGGAAGGTGGTGGTCATAGATATTACTGATATATTCATTTATTTTACAGTTACCTCCTGTGGCAGCATCAGAGATGAACTGCCTGTAGTCTTTCTCCTGAAGATAGTGAGTAATCCAGAGTGGGCATGAAAGCCCAGAGGACTTTCTCTAAAGACAACAAGTAGTTAGAGCCCTAAGAAAGGGAACTGAAGCAGTGGGGCAGGACAGAAGGCATCCTGGAGGAGGAGGCATGTGCTCTTGCAGGGTGTGTCTGTCCTAGAAAACAGGGCACATGCCAGTGAGGGATATGGTTTGTGCTACTTCTGGATCCATTGGATCATCTGTGACTGACAGGCTAAAGGCCTTTGCAAACCCTATCTTGGCTGGCCTTTGATCTTCTCCAAAGAGGAGGTTGGGAGTGGAGTTTAGGATTGAGTCATTCGGGGCCTGGGACTGAGAAATGTAGATGGTGGTTGTTTCTCCAGTTGCTGCCCAGGGCTCCCCAGGGCTCCCTCAAGACTCAAGTCTTCTGTGGTCTCCCAGCTGCTCCAGATTCTTCTGCGGTCTTGTTCTACTCCCTCTGTTCCTTTCCTGCCCTTCTTAACTTATGGCCAGGAAGATGGTCCTCTGCTGCCGGGCATGCCCTTCCCACCTACATCTTTGCCTGGTGATTTCCCATTCTCTACTTGTGGCTCAGCCATGGCTTCTCCTTGGGGGCCTCCCTGACTCCCCCAGGTCAGCTCACTCCCTCCTGCTTATAGACGTTCCTATGCTCCATTTTATGCTTGGCATCAATCAGTTTGTAATCATGTGTTTATTTGTGTGATAACTTCACTGAAGTGGGTTGTTCTGTTTAGAATGCAAGGACAAGCCTGTGTCCCTCATCATTATATTCCCTCTTCTTGATTTTCTTTTTAGAAATTTAATTTTTGGGGCCAGAGAAATGACTTGGGGCTTAAGAGCACATATTACTCTTCAGATGATCCAAGTTCAAGTTCCAGCACCCACAGTGAGGTATCTCACAACTGCCTGTAACTCTAGCTCCAGGGGATCTGACACCTCTAGCTGCTGGGAGCCCCTACACTCACGGACACATTCCAAGACACAGACACATGCACACAATAAAATAAAATAAATCTTCAAAGTTAATATTACCTGGAACAGAGTAAACATTTTATTAATATTTGTTAAATTGAATGTATAATCATTCATTTAGGAGTGTCCTAAATATTTTTGTTGTGTTGTTTATTTGTTTTTCTGATATAGGATTTTATTGTGTAGCCCATGCTAGTGTGAAACTCTTGATCCTTCTGCCTTAGACTCCTGGGTACTAGGGTTATAGGTGTGTGCCATCACCTAGAAATCCCAAAGAAATGTTGCTTACTTCTCTCCCCGCTAAAGCGAGCATGGAGATGCCGCTTGGAGGCAAGAATGATCTCTATCAGGGCCAGTGCCTCTAGGGGCAGGTTCTTACCAGCTCCCAGCCCCAGCTGTGAACATCTGGGTCTCTGAGGCAGCCTGAGTGCTCTGGAGCTCAGCTTACAGGAGCTAATACTGACTTTGAGAAAGCCATAGCAAGACGTGATCAGTCCTTTCTCCAAAAGACTTTGCAGAGGTGCATATAGGTCCCAGCAAGGCTACCTGAACCTGCAGCACATGCAGTGCCCTCAGAGGGTAAGTGAGTATCCAAGGACCCCCTGTACAGAACTTGAGTTGGCTCTGTGCCCTGAGGCCTTACTCTATGCTGGGCCCTACTTGGTGACTAATGACCTTATCTAGAGTCAAACCAAAAGTCTGAGTTTCTTAAGTGGAGGCAAAGCTCTGCCCTTCTAGGGCTCTCAGCAGAAATGGATAGAGCCACAAACATCTCTGATAGGGCCTGGTTGGCTGGAAGGCCTCTGTAAGGCAGAGTTGGATGGAACAGCTTGGAGACTTCAGTGGGAGTTTGAGAAACTGGTTTCATTTGGTGTTTTGTGGCCTGGGCAGACAGAATGCAGGCTTGGGAGTTTAATTGAAGTAGGCAGACAGTAAGAGGTTTCAAAAATGGATGTGATCTCTGTGGCAGCAGGAAACTCAATGGGTGCTTTGGAGACCCAGGTCACTTTGGCAAAAGTGACTGGGACCAGGATGACTAGGCAGAGCAAGAGCTGAGTGGGAGCAAGCTGAGCATCTTCCCAAGTGTGTGTGTGTATGTGTGTGTGTGTGTGTGTGTGTGTGTGTGTGTGTGTACATGCACATATACATACATAGGTACATAGGACCATTGATATAGAGACATTTGGTGGGTGCTGGTGGGAAGTGCATTAGGGGCAGTAAGCTCCCACATCTGCGAGTCTTGGTGACCTTGTAGGAATGGCCCGCATGAGGATGGGCTGTGGTTGAAGGGGCACTAGGGATGATGTCCTGTGGGCAGGAGCAGGCACTTGTCTTGTGAAAGGTCAGTGTCACACACTGTCAAAAGATAGTGCAGGTAAAGTAGTCGAAGAAGCACTGTCTTTGTGTGAGGCTCTGGGACACACTATCTCAGATTCAGGCTTCTTGGTTTGTCCTCATTCCTCATGTGGGTGGGGCTTTGACATGATGAATGGCATCTAGGGCAGTATGTGCTGGTTGTGTGAGGCAGAGGGCTGGATAAGGCCTGGTGTATATAGTACCTCTCAGTAGGAGAGATGACCTTTGCTGGTGCCCTGATGGCTTCCAACAGTGCAGGTAGAAGGCCTCAGCCTGGTTTACACTGTCTCTGGTCAGCCTGCAGCACAGTTGGTTCTAAAGAGCACTGAGCAATGATGAGGTCTGAGGCCTTTTCCTTGCAGGGACCTTAACCCTCATGCTTGCTTCATATTGCACATGGTCAAACCCAAGTCTCACAAAAGACAGTTCATCCCATTTTTCAAATTGATAATTCATAGTTTTTTCTTTGAAGTAAAATGACCATCCCCAAAGACAGACAACATGAATAATTAACACAGCAGAACACATAGGGGCTTTCATCTTCTACTTTCTTAACTTATGTTTCTGAATAGGCAACACATTTCAAGTTCTGAAACAAAACACGGCCAAAGAGAAAAATGTGCTAGGAAAAGTCTCTCTCCCCGTCTCTTCCCGCCTCCCTGAATGGATGGTCAATGAGAATGTTTCTCATGTATCATTCATAGCCATAAAAATCAGCTACAATATTTCTACTGTATTATATATGATAGAAAATAAAACTTCATATAGTATAAGTATGTCTGAATATATGTAAGAACATATAGTATAAAGACTTTCTTTTCATTTTATACAAAACATTGTGGATTCTCACGGGGCACCGCATCTTGCTTATTTTTTACATAATCATGCACGTCTGCATCTTGGTTCAGAGGGCATCCTTATACCTCTTGGCTGCTTCATAGTGTTCCACTATGCAAGTAATGCTGTAGCCCTTTTAGACAATTCCCTATAACTAACCAGATTGCCTCCATTTGTTCCAAGAACCTCGAGCACATATCACTTTCCATATATTCATGTGTAATTGTAAAATAAAGTCCCAGAGATGCAATCGCTCTAGCAATGGGTACTCGTGATTTTGATAGATTTTTGTCAAGTTGTCTGGCTTAGGTGTGTGACCACTCCTACTAGAATTGCGTGGGAGTGTCTGTTTCTCTGGTTTCCCTTCCTTGAAGACTGGTCACAAGATGTGCTAGCAAATGTGTAGGGTGAAGACTTTGGATCTGGTGAAAACTTGTACGTCCAAGGAGGGTCTCGGTGCAGGAGGGGCGGCAGTACCCCTGACTGAGGCTGAGTCATCCTGAGCTCAAATCCTCAGATCAGTGAACCATTTCATTTCTCTAGGTCTCAAGTTTTCATCTGTAAAATAATAACCTCCCATGCAAGTTCATCTTTTATTTCTATAATGAAATACCTTGGGGCAGGTAACTTTATAAAGAGGGTTCCTAGCTTAAAGTTCTGGAAGTTCAAGTCTGCACCGCTGGTGTTGGCTCAGCCCTGGTACCTGAGTGTGCACACAAAGAAAATAACAGAAAGGAGAAGAAAGGAAGAGGAAGAGGAAGAAGATGAGGAAGAAGAGAAATAGAAGGGAAGGGAGGAGAAAGGGGAGGAAGAAGAAGTGGAGGAGGAGGTGGAGGCAGAGGAGGAGGTGGATTAAGTGGAGGAAGAGGAGGATGTAGAAGAAGAGAAGGAAGAGGATGAGGACAATAGGAAGATGAGCAGGAAGATGAGGAGGAGGAAGAAGAGAAAGAGAAGATGGAAGAAGATGAAGAGGAAGGGGAGGAGGAGGAGGAAGAAGAGAAGGAAGAGGAGGAGAAGGAAGAGGAGGGAGGAAGAAGAGGAGAAAAAGGAAAATGAGGAGGGGGAGGAGAGAGGAGAGAGAGAGAGAGAGAGAGAGAGAGAGAGAGAGAGAGAGATTACATCACCTGATAAGAAGCCAGAGAGAAGGGACGGTCCAATCTTGAGACTGCCCACTGGACCCTGCCTCCTAAAGTTCCCACTCCCTCTAAATAATCACACTAAGGACCAAGCTTGGGGGACAAATTCAAACCACAGCACACAGATTGGGGTCACTGAAAATTAAATGAGACATCTATAAAAAGGACTTTTCACAGTGCTTGGCATGTGGCTATGGGAGACCGATGCTGCAGTCACCACCAGGTGACCTTGTCCAGGCTACCCCTCACCTGAACCCCCACTGTTTCTTCTTTCAGGGAGAGGGAGCTAGGCTTGGGGTCTCCCAGGCCTACTTCCCAGTCTTGGGATCTGGCTTTTCTTCCTTTAGCAGTTGTATAACCTCTGCTTACCCTTCATCTCTCATGCTCATCAAAGGTATCCAGGACTCTCCAGTGCCAAATGGTCACTCACTTCCGGGCAGAGATTTCCTCCGGAAGCAGATGCGGGGAGACCTGTTCACGCAGCAGCAGCTGGAAGTGCTGGACCGTGTGTTTGAGAGGCAGCACTACTCAGACATCTTCACCACTACCGAACCCATCAAACCAGAGCAGGTATGCCCCGTACCCCACGACTCTCCCCAGCTACACCTGCCACCACAGTGCAGGCCTTGGGTCAGTTTTCTGAAGGCAGAGGAATCTGACAGGGTGGGGTGAGAGCCCAACAACTTCTACTGGAATGAGCTTTTCATTGTTTTGGACCAAGTTTGGCTGGTCACCACATCCCACAAGGCCAGGAGGACTTGCCTGGGAGCTCTGAGGCTTCTTACCTTGGTACCTCTGCCTCTGGCCAGCCTTGAGGCATGTGAGTTGTCTGGCTCCTTGGCCACTGATGAATGGTGTGCTTTCACAGGGCTTTTTAGGTAGGGGCTGGGGGGTGATGATCTTCTGGGCCACTTGCAGTGGTCTTGTTGTCCTGCTGGTCAGGATCATGATCCAAATATAGAACCACACCATGGTCTGGGGGTTCACAGTCATGAAGTCCAGTCTAGGACAGTATCTCTTGATGTTCAGTCCCTGCCAGGTCCTCATGGGACCATCTTGCAGGCATGGATAGGGTCAGCCTACAGAGAGCACCACTCTGACAGGTAAGTCAGATAGCAGCTGACCCCAGCATGTTCCCAGTGGTACTGTTGTAAGCTGGGGGTCTCGCTGCACTTCCCTCAAAGCTATTCAGTCAATGCTTCTGAAGTTCCCCCCCCCCGCTGCCCAAATCCATTGAAAACAACATGGACCAGGTGTACAAGCACCCCTGGAAAGGAAGGGCCTGGAGGAGCTTGGGACCTAAAGATCGGGCAAGGCTTCCAGAGCTATTTAGAGAGCCTTGCATAGCTGTCTCTGAGCTGATCCTATGAAAGCTTTTACAGACCATTTAACCAGATGGGAAGACTGAAGCAAAACAACTTGCCTAAGCTGTGCAGCAAGCTGCCCACATATTCACTTAGCAAACACTGGCAACTGTCTAGTGCATGTAAGGCACAGAACCAGACATTATGTGAACATCAGTGAACGGAGAGGCTTGGACCTGCTCTCAGGAAACAAACAGACTTGTAGAGAATTCATGATACAAGAATTACACAGAGTTGTAGACTACAGGTGGGATTGGTGACGGGGAGATGTCTATGGCCCTCTGAGAGCCTGAAGACTGAGTCAACCTGGAGTCTGCAATAGAAAGTAACAATAAGGGATATGGGTGTCGGGGAGTGTACCTGGTAGGGTGAACAGCAAGTGCAAAGGCCCTGAGGGAAGGGGAGAGAGTAGAACAGAAAGAGTCAGTGTATCTGGGAATCAGGGAACACAGTGGCAGTGCTGCTAGAGTGATGGGCCTGGTCCTATGGACTGTGGGAGGTTGCTCATTCAGTTACAAGTTGACTGACATTTCCTCTGGGAGTGATATGGCCATGTGCCTTGGGCAAAGCTGATCCCACACTCTGGAGACTGATAGGGAGAAGAGTCTGTTTCTGTCACAGACAGCTGTTTTTCACTGCTGTGAGTCTTTCTGCGAGATGATAGAAGCCACATTTTATCTGGGTGTGGTGATCCAGCAAATGAGTGGTAAAGGGTGTCTGGCGTGGTCTTCCCACACAAAGCTGCCAGTACCTCTGTTGAGCCAATGTGAACAAAACAGAGATATTGGGAAGCTGAGTCTTACTTCATTTACTAAGGATGCCTGGGAAGATGGTGCTGAGACCAGGCCTTCATTGGGAGGCATCTCAGAGCTGTCATTAAATGCTCGATTATCTAACACATTTCCTGCACATGGGCCATGGGCCTAGTATAGTGCCAGGCATGCAGAGGATGTCAGCTTTGTCAACAGTTTTACAGGGATGAAACTTGGACTCAGGAACCATAAACAAGCAAGAAGGATCAGTAGGACCTGTGGAGTGTTGCATGAGAGAAGGAGGTGCTGCTTCCAGTAGTTTCAGTACTGAGGAGGGAATGTCACATGGGATCCCAAGGACAAGCTACATGGACCCAGTGGAGATGGGGCCCGACAGCAGGAGACCTGAGCAAGCTCTGTGAACCTGGCTGCCCATTCTTCAGCAGGGCCAGCGGGCAAGATGGTGGCTGGATAATGACTGACTCAGTGTTTTCTGGTTAATCTGCTTTACCTCCCTGTAGCATGCTGTAATGAGGAGAGATGGAAGGTGAGACCGTGGCGCCAACCTGCATACACGCAGGCACTGGACTATGAATGACATACCCTCACGCCCCATTCCCAGTCGCTTTGGACAAATGATGACTTGAGCAAAGGGGCTGCCACTGGGAAAGGCATGTGCATCAAGGGTACTTGTTTCTTGAGTCCCCTCCTGCTCACCACCTGCTGGGTGAATGTCTATGAGCCCTGCCTTGTGACCCCCAAAGTGGTATGGTAATAACACCAAGAAGAGAGCTCTGAGCCCCATTTTCTCTGAGCATCGATTTATCAGCAGGTCACACTTCCCGAGTTCGCCCCTGTGGCTTAGTATTCTGGATGAGGGCTTGCTGTCACTCATTGAATGATGGGGGGTATAGGGGGTGGATAAAGAGCATCTACTGACCTGGTCCTGGGGAAACTTGATTTGAGTCCTGCCTCTGCCCTGTTGAGTAACTCACTTTTTTCTGCATCTCATTTCCATATCCATGGCCCAGCAATCACAGTTGACAGTGACAGCACAGCAGCCATCTAACAGTGACGGCAGAGGTCTTCTTCACTTACGCGGGATAGCATTCACTTTCGAAATCTTTCAATGAAGATTTTCATTTAAATATCCTCTAAACAGACTGGGCAAGACCCATGAGTCCCGGTACAGGGGTCTGAGCTTTAGATTAGATTGCTCACCCAGTTTCAGGCTCAGAATCATTGAGGCCCCCGAGCTGGAAATTGACCTCAGGAGCTTCTGTCATGCTATGCAAGATGGTGTCACATCTACACACCCCTGGAGGGTTCTGGAAGCAGTCCTGACTGGCTAGTATTCTTCCTGGTCTTCTTCAGCCAGTCTGTGGGTTGTTCCAGGACCTCATTGACTTAGATGGGTCACCCACCCCATCCCTGGAAGGAACATTGCCATTTACTCTTGGGCCAGGGTCCTGCCTGTTAGTGCTGGGAACTGAGATCCTGCTTCAACTTGCTGCTTTTTCTGCCAAGTTCTGCTATGGGTGGGTGACCTGCCCTGACTTGGGCTTTCACAGGCAAACTTAGAAAACCCTGATGGGGAGGGGTTAATGTAGAACCATTTCTGGGGCAATGAAACACTTCCTTCTCGAAATGGTTATTGAAAAAGTAATCCTGTTTTCCCTCTATGTGGAGTGTGTAAAAATCACCTTGGAGGAGCAGAAGGTGGGGGGGGGGATAAGAAATTGCTGGTGTGAGTGTGTGTGCGCATGTGTGGCCATCAGCGGAATCTGTTTAGTAAAACAGTTGACGCTGGCTGTTGCTGTCCTGGGTGCTGGTTCTGGCAGAGCAATCCCTTCTCCGGACACGGTGGGATGTGGCCGATTGCAGCCTGTCGTATTTACCCTCGGCAGACTATTAACCAACACTAGGCTATTAATCTGGCTTTTGAGCCTTCACTAAAGCCCATAAAAGCTCACAGTTGTCAAATGGAGTTCATTTTAATTTCCTTTCAATCACAGTAAATTATTCAGGTGATAAATCAGCTGGAGCAGCCTCCTGGCTGTAATAGAAACCCTAATTCCTGGCTAATTATCCAGCCCATTGCTGCCAACAGATCAATACGGGCGCAAAATGGAACGGGCCCAGGGCCCTCCCTCCCATTGGGCCAGAGACAGAGAGACAGCTGGGGAAGGGGGATGTACTGCTGACCTCCTGGGAAGTTCAAAGGTCATGGGGGGTTAAACCGGGATATGGCCTGTTCCTTGTCTTAACAGAGGAAGCCACCAGAAATGCCTCCTGCTCTCCTGAGCCCACCGTGCCTTCTACATGGTGGCATTTCTCCAGGCTGGCAGGCAGAATGGGTGGGTTCTAGCTTTGCCTGTGCCTATGGGCACCCCTTCCTGGAAGGGGCTGGTTTGTTGGCATTACCCAGCAGGGTTGAACTTGGTGTTCAGGGATGGACTCAGTAACTACCGTGAGCCAGAGAAGGAGCCTGGCACTGTGAGGAGAAGTGAGGCTCTGTCTCTCTCACTTCTTCCCAATGGGTCTGTGTACTACCATGAGAAGGGAGAAGGGGGAAAGGGGGAGACAGGTGTGCCAGGCTGGAAATGTAGAAGGCTTCCTGGAGAGGCACTCCTTCGTACTGTGTCTGGACGGCTGAGCAGATATGGGCTTTTTGTGATGGCAGAGCTGACTGGAGAGAATGTTCTGTCTTCTAAGCAGAAGGAACAGCATAAAGGATTGAACTACTGGCCGAGTGACAGGAAGTCAGGGTCTCAAATTCTGGAGGGCTAGAATAGGGAGGTGATGGCATTTGATATTGCTTTGGGGTCAGAGTGTTCCAAGAGCCCTAGTGTGTAGATTATGTTCCCTGCTGGGAAGCCACCTTCATTGCAACCTCTTGCCTCTTGCTTTGCCCCTGCAGCCTAGCCCCCCACAAGAGCTGCTTGTGGTTCCCCCAGACCCATCTTTCTAGCACTTCACTGTCCCATGTCCCTTTGCTTACCCACAAGAAGCTCTGTCTCTGGCCAGGCCAGACTATCACTGCCATTCATGGGTTGGACTGCTCCTGTGTCTGAGGGAGCTGCTGATTATGTCTCTCATGCTGGGGTGAGCATGTGCATGGGTATGCACACATGCATGGATGTACACACATGTGTGAGTGTGCACACATGCATGAGCACCAGGAATGTCTCTGCAAGTGCTTGGTGGCAGGTACCACAATTACAACTATTTTCTTAATCTTCTTCACACTCTAAGCTGCTGCTCACTGGGCATGCCTGAATATATCCCTGCTCCCCCAGTCCAGACCCACCCTCGTGACTTATGCAAGGCCCCGCAACCCATACTCACTTGCCTCCTGTCTGAGCTGAGTACTCTGACTGTAATATCTCAGCCAGTGTGTGCTTGCTGCTCACTATATGCCTTGCCAGATCTGCAAAGAACCATCCTTTACCCATCTCCCTACCAGACAACAACAACCCCTCTCATCCCCCTATGCAGACAGGACAACAAAGGTCCAGTGAGACTGGTGCAGTGACTTAACTAAGGGCACACAGTAAGCACAGAGCAAGATCAGAAGTGACTGCTCCTTGGCAGAGAGCTACCAAAAGATAAAGGGAATGACTCTGGCAGGGCAGGACAGGGAAGGGTCTCATGCCTTAGCATTAGGAAAAGGGGGCACAGATACCAAGTCGGGTGTCATGAATGTGAAAACATGGGGCCCAAAGGCTTCAGGGGCAACCTAGGCCATCCTTGAGATCTGTTCCAGCTCTTGCATTCTGTAAGAGATAAAACCAATCAGAATCTGTATTTTACTTTTATTTTGATATGCTTACATTTTTTTTTTGGTCTTTTTGAAGCAGGGTCTCCCTGTAAGCCCCAGCTGTCCTGGAACTCACTATGTAGACCAGGCTGGCCTTGAACTCACAGAGATCCGCCTGCCTCTGCCTCCCAAGTGCTGGGACTACAGGCGTGTGCCACCACGCCCAGTGATGATATGCTTACATTTTTACCTCTGGTCCATTCTACTGATAGGTCCATACCATGTATGTGGGGTTTAAAGATTACAGGTGAATTGTCACAGATCTGCCTGTACCTTGCTGGACTGTTCTTTCATTACTTCATTCATTCATTCATTCATTCATCCATCCAAGACATTTTTACAGATACATCTATGACATTGATCATCTATGCTGTGTGGTATAAAATGATAACAAAGGCACTATGTGAGAATTGACTTGGGGTAGAGATGTTTCTCCTCAAACAGTGCTAACCAATATTGCAATTAAAAAAGGACACAAGGGCCAAGAATGTTGCTCAGCTGGTAGAGTGTTTGCCTAGCATGCAGAAAGTCCCGGGTTCAATCCCAGCATCACATAAACCAGGTGCGCTGGTACATGACTAGAATCCCAGCACTTGGGAAGTAGAGATAGGGACAGAAGTTCAAGCATCCTTGGATACATAGTGAGTTCAGGGACAGCCGAGACTGTGTGAGACCCTGTCTGAAAGAATAAAATAACATAAAACAGGACAAAAGAACAGATAATTCTTGTCTAGTAGCTTGTTTGATTTTGAGGCTACCCTGGAAGTTTGGCTTAAGGAATTTTATATGCATAGAGCTCTTCAAAACAACAAAACAAACCTTTTTTTGGTTTGCAAATTGTTTTAAATCTTTATTTATTTATTTTTATTTTATGCGTATGAGTGTTTTGCCTGCATGTATGCAAGTGCACCCATGGACGCATGGATGGTTGTTAGTCACCATCTGAGTGCTGGGAACCAAACCCAGATCCTCTACAATAGCAACTAGTGAGCCATCTCTCCAGTCCCTGCAAATTAATTTTTTAAAATTCACATAGATTTCTGATTCTGTTAACAAGGTCTGATCTATTTCAGGTTTCATTTCAAACAGTAGAAATACTAGGTCAAGTACAACAATGAAATGTTTTTGGTATATATTGGAGAGTAGAAGAAAGAGGTAAATCTTCAGGAGCTGAAATTCAGAGAGGGCTTGTGCTAACATCCTGATGGCCCAGGATATCCACCCTTGGGATAGACCTAGGGGTTGGAGTATGTTGCTGATTTTGGAACAGAGACATGGCCTATGTGAGACAGGAGTTGGAACTGATACACTAGCAAGTCACTTAACAGCTGGACAGATGCCCTGCCTGTAAATGACCAGTAGGTAAGGCTCGCCTATACCTCAAGAGAAGCCATCTGCATGGGACTCAGAGGAGAGTAAAAGTCTCCCAGGAGAAGTTGGAACCCTGAGCCTATGCTGTACCTCTTTCCCTATTTTGCATAAGAAATCTTAGAGTAGAAATTAATATTAAAAATTGAATTATGCCAGTGAAATCTGAGAGATGTCTTATGGATGCCTGTAAAACACTCTCATCTTGATCCTTTTATAGTCCTCTGTGTTCCACGAACCTACAGAATAAGGTATGCACAACTACTAAAGATGAGCTCACAATTTAAAAACCCAAACCATACAGGGAAATGAGGGCGAGCCAGGAGACAACCAGGGAATTGAATTCTAAGAACCCAAGGTAACAGACGAATTGAAAGAGGCTATAAAATTATTAAAGAGAGAAAGATATAGAAGCCATTACAAAAGACCAAAATACCATGAAAAAATGTAGGTTAGAAAAAGGGCCAGACAAATTCTAAAAATAAAAATGGTAGCCATTTTTAATATAAATGGTAGCATTTATAAAAGCACTGGCTGTTCTTGCAGAAGACCCAGGTTCAATTCCCAGGACCCACATGGTGGCTAACAACTGTCTGTAACTCCACTTCCAGGGGAATCCAACACCCTCTTCTGGCATCCATAGGCATCACACGACATGTGTGCACTTACATACATGCAAGCAATACACTCATACACATAAACTAAAAACAATAGATTAAATTTTTTAAAAGCTCAATTGGCAGGCTAAATGCCTGATAAGAAATAGCTACATAGAAAATTAATGATTTGGGAGACAGAGTTGAGAAAACAGGAACATAGCGTAGAAAGATAAAGAGCTGGGAAAAATGAGAGCATAGGTTGTAAAACAAAATATCATGAGGAAGTCCAACATGCAGCTTAAAGTTGGCTTGGGAAAGTAGGATAGAAAAGAGAGAGGAGAGGCAATATTTGAAGAAACAATGGCTAAAGACTTCATAGAACAGAACTGTTGCAAGACATCTATCATTAGGTTAAAGAAACATACTAAATACCAATAAAAAATAAAAATAAACACCTGGGCAATACTGTAGTGAAATCAATGGATACTGACAACTCGGAGAAAATGGAATAGCTAGAGAAAGAGAGAGTATATTGTTTAGACTAACAGCTAGCCGGACACTTTTTGCATCATCATCAGAATTCAAAATACAATAGAGAATATCTTCAAGTGCTAACAGATAGTAACAGAGCTGGGGAGAAAGCTCAGTTGGCAAGTGCTCGCCAAGCAAACATGGAGACCTGAATCCCACCCGCAGCACCCATTTACAAAGCCAGGAGTGGTAGCTTGTGCTATAATCCTAGGGCTGGAAAGGTGGAGATAGGCGGATCCTTTGGGCTTATTGGCCAGCCAGCCTAGCCAATCAGGGAGCCCTAGGTCCCAATGAAAAATCCTGTCTCCAGAAGATGGATGGCAACTGAGGAGTGACACTTGAGGATGACCTCTGGCCTCCACATGCACCTGCACATACATACCTGTGTACCTATGCATACATATGAACATGCACACATACACAATTTCTCAAGAAATAATAACAATTGACTTATAATTAAATAAATGACCATTTGTCATTTAACAGGGGGAGTCTATTACCAGACTCTACTGAACAGTTAAACAATGAGAAAGATATCTCACTAAGAAAGATGTTAGAGACGTCCAGATTCAACTTTGAGAAGTGAGCTCACAAGTTGTCATTTCTTTCTTCATAATAAGAAATAAAGCTAAGCACATGGAAAATCAGCAGATTTGTTTTGGCCTTTCTGAGAATTGAGGTCACAGGGCAAACAGTTGCTCCAAAATCTGAAGAAGCAGGAGAATGCAGAGTTAGAGGTCATTATGTAAACACAGAGCCTAATTCTAAAGTCCTATTTACTGCTGTTCCTACTACTTGATATAGTACCTGAACATTTCAGGTAATAGACCGTAAAATAAGTATGTTTGATATTTTAGTAGCACGAATGGAAAAAAAAATAAACAGCAAGAAGCATCATAAGCTAATGCTAGAAATAAAAAGAGGAACAGAAATAAAGAATGCCTCTGATGAATAGACTGATCAGTAGACTGCACAAAGTCTTGAAAAGGATAACCAAGCTTGAAGATATGTCAACAGGAAGGTCCCAAACTGAAATGCAGAGACAAAACAACAACAACAAAAATACTCAGAACTGTGGGAAAATTTAAGAGGAGTAACAGATGCACAATTAAAATGCAAGAAGAGAAAATGGAGAAGAAATATTTGAAAAAGCAATGACCAAAATTTTTCCAAAATGAATTACAGTAAGAGACTAAACCACAGACACAGGAAATTCAGAGGCCCCCAGGCAAGACAAGCAACAGCACACTGAGAGTGTCAGAAGATCAAAGACAAAAAAAACTCAAAAGAAATGAGAATTTTAAAATCCACCATATTTATGAAGGAAGAAAGTTAAGAATTACAGTGATTTCTAGTCAGAAATTATGCAAAAACAGAATGGAGTTTAGTATACTCAAAGTGTTGAAGCTAAAACCACCAATAGAGAATTCTCTACCCTGTGAAGTTATCTTTCAAAAATGAGGTGCAAAATAAAGACTTTCTCAGTCAAACAAAAACTGAGATGCACTTCATCAGTAGTGCATTTGGCCTACAAGAAATATTAGAAGGAGTATTTAAGGGAGAAGGAAAATGATATGGGTCAGAAACTCAGACTATACGGAGTCAGGAGCCAGAGATGGAGTAAATGAAGGAGACGTGACAAACGAAGATGAAATAAAACCTTTGATTTAGAAATTTTCTATTCTTTTTTTTTTTGAGACAAGGTCTCACTATGTAGCCCTTGCTGGCTTAGAACTCACTATGTAGACCAGTCGGTCCTCAAACTCACAGAGATCTGCCTCCTCAGTGCTGGGATGCTGGGATTAAAGGCATGAGCCACCACACCCTGCAAGTTTTCTTATTCTTAATTGGTTTAAAAAGAAACTGCTGGGCGTGGTGGCGCACGCCTTTAATCCCAACACTTGGGAGGCAGAAGCAGGTGGATCTTTGTGAGTTCGAGGCCAGCCTGGTCTACATAGTGAGTTCCAGGGGAGCTGGGGCTACAGGGAGACCCTGTCTCAAAAAGAAAAAAGAAAAAAAAAAGTCTGTAAATTAACTCTAATAACACTGGATGGGGGAATGACTGCAATGTTGTAAGGGGCAGGAGGGAGGAAGTGGGAATACACTATTAGAAAGAACTTGCACTACAATTGAAAAAGAATAATGTCATGTTCTTTACATTTACATTACATGTAATAAACATTTAGAGTTATAAATATAGATTAAACACTCCAGAGAAAGTATTATAAAACTGTAGAAAGGAAGCATGTGTGAAATGCTAACAGAAGAAACAAAATGAAATCATGTGATGTTCATTTTAAAACCAGAAAAGGAAGAACAAGAGCAGAAGCAGAGACCAAGCATACCAAATAGAACAATGCAGACATAGTAGATGTTAATGCAATTACATAACAATCATTCTGATTGCAAGTGGTTTGAATATACCCATCAAAGAGCAGCAGCTGTCAGAGTATTCAAGAAAAACCAGGAGATACAAAACACAGAAGAGAGCAAGATTTAAGAAGTCACAGTAGCCAATACGTTGGTAAATTAAGGATAATCTAAGTAGGATTATCCAATAAATCATATTGACTGTCAAAATAACGACTCATTTGGGGGATTTAGAAACAAGTAAAGGGGAAGGGGGTATAAAGAGGATTAAGATATTCTTATGAAATACACAAAACTTCAATAAAATTTTACCAGAAAAAGAAAAGAAAGAAAAAGAAAAAAGAGGCGGTAATGATAGAAAACATTTGGAAGGGGCTGATGTAAGTTACAGTGTTCTAAGGTCTTCATACCGTTCAGGAAGAAGGCAGATATATTGGGAACTTTACATTGGGATGGGCCCATGATGCAGGTTATGAGGAAACTGTAATATAATTAGCATATGTGACAGAATGTGTAGCTTCCAAACCAGAAGAGGCAAAAAGAGATGGTGAAGCCTCAGTAGATCCAGTAGGAGGAGGGAAAAAGAAAGGGGTAGGAACAAGCATGGCAAATTAAAAAGTGCATCATAAAGGATAGAGCTGAATGAAAGTATTTGAGATTAAAACTTCCAGACAATATGGAAGACATGATATAACTGAAATCTACAAACATGCTGTTTATAGAAAAATAGCTTAAAACAAGATGGTACAGAAATGTTGCAGATAGTAGAAAATATAGACCAGTCAATGCTAACCAAAAAGGTGATTGAATAATATTACCATCAGAGAAAATACATTCTAAGGCCCCCAAATCTCCTCAGACACAAAGGGGTCACTATTTAATGATAACAAAAACAATTCCTAGGAAAATAGAGCAATCCTGAATTTATATGCACTTAGTTACAGAGTCTCAAAATATTTAAAGCAAAAAATTACCATTGAACAAATCCCACAGTATTTTGGAAAGACTTTAACAACCATCTTACTAATGAATAGCTCATGCCGACAAAATGTCAGCAAGAATATTTGTAAGGTTCATGTAATGCAATGAACAAGCTTGATAAAGCAACTCGTACGAGGAAAAGAAACAACAGAACACGTTCACTCCTCAAACAGAGCTACAATGATTGACTAGGCATTAGCTGAGAAAGGAAGTTAGAACAATTCCAATAACCCACACCAGAGATCATGTTCTCCAACCACAGTAAATAAGATTAAAAATTGATAGTTCAAAGAAAAATATGTTTGAAAATTAACAACAAAATGTGAGATGGCTCAGTGGCTAAAGGTGCTTACCACTGTACCTGACAACATGAGTTAGATATTGATCGAAGGAAAGAACTAATTCCTGAAAACTGTCCTCTGACTTCCACATGCCTGCCATCACACACACATGCATAGGCAACAATCAATCAATCAATCAATCAATCAATCAATCAATCAATAAATGTAATTTTAAATTTAAAAGAAGGGAATTAAAAACAAATGAGGTATTTCTTCTTAGAACCCCTCCTATTCTTTGAGTTTTTCTCACTTTAACTTTTTAAATTTTTTGATTGATTTATTTTTATTTTATGTGTATGAGTGTTTTTTACCTGCATGTATGTAACTGTACCCATGTCATGCAATGCCCATGGAGGCCAAAAGAGGGTGTCAAATCCCCTGGAGCTGGAGTTTTAGATAGTTGTTAGCCACCATATGGGTGCTGGAAACTGAACCCGGGTCCCCTAGCCAGTGCTCCTAATAGCTGAGCCATCTCTCCAGTTCTTCACTTTTTCTTAATAAATCTGTTTGCTTTGCTCAAAACAAAATACCCCCTACCACTCCCTACACACCAAAACAAAACAAAATACCCCTACCACTCCCTACACACCAAAACAAAACAAAATACCCCTGCCACTCCCTACACACCAAAACAAAACAAAACACCCCTACCACTCCCCTACACACCAAAACAAAACAAAACACACCAACCCAAAATGAGCCTTATGGAAAAAAACAATCCATGGGCCAAAACTATTTTTTTTTTTTAATTTTTGTGAAAAGTAGCAAAGTAGGGTACTGGAGAGGTGGCTCAGCGGTTAAGAGCACTGACTGCTCTTTCAGAGGACCTGGGTTCAATTCCCAGCACCCACATGGCAGCTGTGAACTGTCCTTAACTCCAGTTCCAGGGGAATCTGAAGCCCTCTTCTGACTTCCACGGCATTGCATGACACGGGTGCACTCAC